>NC_141026.1:47137500-47337500 GCF_052040795.2 Danio rerio | reverse complement strand
TCACGATACTGAAATTCAATACTAGATGATAGTGATATTTAAAAAAACCTCCATTTCCAGCTAACATTTGTGCGTTGATATGCACGTTCTTAAACATCGCTGTTTTGCCATGTGTTCACATGCTCAACAGAAAGGACTGTGATTGGCTGTGAAGGTCATCAGTTCAACGAATTCACTGCTGTTTACAGAGTGTGATTTTACATAAAAGGAATCTGGAGTGTTTAAAAGCCGCAAAGATCAGCTTGTCTGTTCATAAGCTGATTTGCTGATGAATCGACTGATCTTCACACCCTTAAAATGCCAATTTAGATGTAATTTGGTCCTCTCCAAGCATTTAATTAACCGCCACAGAAAATTAACGACAGCTTAGAAAACGAAAGCAAAACCAAACCCCGAACATTTTAGTTGATACCCTGGACTAGATCCAAAAAGGTGTGGGTCTCTGTGGGTCAGCAGGGTCTGAGATTACCCGTGGGAGTGCATACAGACCGAGCATGAAACGGCTAAAGGAGAGAAGTTTTTCCACTACTTAATCGCTTGCGGATGTTTTTTTTATATTGGGCGTATACAAAAAAAAAATAAAAAGTGTAAAGGGATGATAATAATGGTAAAAAAAAAATCAAATTGTCACTAAATATACGTGGACAGCCGCTAACTTACCTGGGTGGCCCACCCAAGGAAAGTATATGTGTGGGAAGCACTGGGGTGTATTCATTTATGCTGATCACAGTGTTCATACACAGTACATATATACACGAGTCAACATTAGAATTCTGATTAAAACCTTTAAACAAAGTTGTCAGAAAACTGTTCATTCTTGTCTTTTGAAAATTTTGAAAACTTTTTTGATCCACTTTAAACGTTGACTGATAATAATTAATAATTACTGATTATTTAATAAAGGTAAAATAATAGTTTTTTATTATTATTTATGACTGATAATCATTAATAATTAATCATTATTTAATAACGGTAAAATAATACTTTTTTTATTATTATTTATGGTAATTTACTGTTTAATTTAATCCTGTGATTCAAAGTGGAATTTTCAGGATCATTACTCCAGTCTTCAGTGGCACATACAATAATCACAATATGCTGATATGTTGTTCTATTATGATCAAACATAATTGCTACTCAATCAATAATAATGATTTTCATCAATAACAACACTGAAAATGTGTTCTTCCTGCTTTAAAGTTTTGTGGAAACTGTGAAAGATTTTACTTTTTGGCATTCATAGATGAAAAGAAAGTTCAAAATACCAATGTATTTGAAATAAAAACTTTTAACACCATAAATATATTGCATTCAATTATTTTCTTTTCGGCTTAGTCCCTTTATTAATCCGGGGTCGCCATAGCGGAATGGACCGCCAACTTATCCAGCACATTTTTACGCAGCAGATGCCCTTCCAGCCACAACCCATCTCTGGGAAACTAAATATATTTCACTCTTAAATAAGTTTTTACTCTTAAAAAAACACTTTCAAAACCATTGAGAAAACAAACAAACAAACAAACACAACTCATTGTATGCCACATTATATACCCTGTGGGATGGTCGGTGCTCTTGTTATTGACCGTTTTGAGGGGGGGTGGGGGGGAGCCCTTCTCCCCCCAAGAGAGGCACCGACCTCATTCTCTGCTTTAGTGCATGATCTCTGCTCTTGTTTATGTGCTCGGCATCCAGGAGAGCTTTATTATTTACAGCCTCAGTATATTCAATCATCCTGCAGCACAAGCTACAAATACTATAAATATCAAGAGCAGCCGAAGCTCTCAGTCCAGACGAGCAATCACTACTATTCATCCAGAGATACAGGCCAACCTGAGAGATCAGCCGTGTGCTCGCTGCAATCAGAGCTCCATCACGCTTTGCGTTTTTACTTCGTAACTATTTAAGCACTTGATAAATTCGAGACTTGTTATTCTCCTTGACGTCTCTCTCGTTTTAGTTCTGTTGAGATGATGTTATTAGTAGTTTAAATTAGCGTTTATGTTTCTATTATTTCACGTTTTACAAATCTAAATATAAGATTCATTTTACATTACTTAAATTTTTTTTTATCAGTTTTTATTAGTTTCAATGTAGTTATTAAGATTGTTATATATAATATAAAAGTTTATAATACAAGTTTTAAAGTATAATTTTAATCCATAAGTGAAGTTTCTATATATATATTTTTTTAACTAATTGTTCAGAGGAGCATATTATATGTTCCATAATTTCCCATCTGGAATAATTAGCTACCCAATCATATCATTACAAGCTCAACATAAATATCCTGTCTTTAAACTTTACTCCCTTATCTTCGTTTTTGAAGACCCCATCCACACCTCCTTCCTCCTCTTTTCTAGATTAATACAGGATTAGATGACACGGCGGCTCAGTGGTTAGCACTAAGAATTGGTGGAGTACTCGAGAACTACCGGATCTTGTACCCCCTTTCATGCTCATTGACCAGGTGGGAGCCTTGTGCTCAACAATCTCAGGGACAACATGCCAAACCTGCTAATATCATCAAGCAATATCGAAGTGATATTTCTTGTCTTTATAAATAAGATATCTTGTATCTTATCTAAAAACATTCCACTACGAATCACAAGAATTAAGTTAATGTTAAACTACATTCAATAAAGTAACTTTATTTTACAGTTATTATAATATAAGAGAGAGGGTATTAATTAGTATTCAGACAACCAAGTTTTAAGGTTTGATCCAAATCCAAATGTTGAATACTAATATATATATATATATATATATATATATATATATATATATATATATATATATATATATATATATATATATATATATATATATGAAAAGCATAAAGATATCAATGATTAAAATTATAATAATAATAATAATAATGAAACATCTTGCTATTTTTATTGTGAAAGTATGCAAATGTGAAACAAATGAAGAAAAAAATTGTAAGAAATTACAAATAACACTAAAAATAAAATTGATATACAAATACAAATTTTACCAAAAAATAATGTAATATTTTATTTTATATTTTATAAATCAATTAGAAATAATACTAACTTTAAAATTGATAAACACACAAATGTTAATAAAAAATAAATGCACTACTGTGTTTAGTATTATATTTATTATTATAATACTTAATAATAATATTGAGCAGCGGGCAGTACGGTGGCGCATTGGGGAGCATAATCGCCTCATAGCAATAAGGTTGATGGTTCGAGCCCCAGCTGGGTCAGTTGGCATTTCTGTGTGGAGTTTGCATGTTCTCCCCGTGTTGGCGTGGGTTCCCCATAGTCCAAAGATATGTGCTATAGGTGAATTGAATAAACTAAATAGTGTACGAGTGTGTGTGTGAGTGTATAGGTGTTTCCCAATACTAAGTTGCAGCTGAAGGGGACCCGCTGCGTAAAACAAATGCTGGAATAATTGGCTCATTAAGAATTGTTGATCCATTTCGCTTTATTTCCTAAGCTGAAGAAAAATGAATGAATGAATGAATGAATGAATGAATAATACTGTATTTATACTACATACTGAAAAGTCAGTTTACCTTTAGAACATTAAGCTGAAGCAAATAAAAATTTAATTGCCAATTACCTGAAAACAAGATTTTTATACATTTTATTTTAGTTAAGTAACAATAACTGTCACCTGCATAATGTTTTGTGTATAAAAATATAATTGTAAAGAGTGTTTTCCATATTCTTATCCATTGTGGCTATTTCTGTGAAAAAAAACACACACTTGAATCCCTTTATCCACAGGCCATGGGAACTATATCAACTGTAATTGACAGCACAGTAGGAGAAGATCTGTAGGAAGGCTCTTTAAAATTATTTTGTGTTTCACAGGGAAAAAAACAACAGCATATGGGATTGGTGTAAAATGTGGGTGAGAAACTGACAATTTGTCTCACATTTGGATAAAGTGTTTCATCGTGAGAATTTGTCTCCAAAGACAAATCCCTGGGGTTCCAACATTTGTCATTAAAACTGTAATCCAAAGAAAGCAAAGCATGTGTCTCACTATAATTAAAATGCCTCACTTGTGACTGTGAATATTAATATTCAATTGCATGAAATTCAAATACAAGGCCGAAACACGTTCTTTCACAGCATGAATATTTGGACTTTTGCTTGAATGTCAGGAAAAACATAAAAAAGACCATAATGTGACCTTAACATGTCTGATCAAAGCCGTAAAAAAGAAATGTTTACATTTTTTCAACAAATAATCACATTATTACCCTGTACAAATCAACACTGCACACCAATTATTTCAATTTAAATTCTTACAAATCATTTTAATTGTTTGCATTATTATTATTATTATTATTATTATCATTATTATTATTAGTAGTAGTAGTAGTAGTAGTAGTAGTAGTAGTACCAGTAGAAGTAGTACCAGTAGTAGTTGTAACAGCAAAAATGAAATATTTCCTACAATAAATATAATGTACAAAATAAATATAAGAAATAAATAAACAAATGTAACAAACAAACAAACAAATAAATAATAAATAAAATGTAAGAAATAAATAAGCAAATGTAACAAACAAACAAATAAAAATTAATTAAATGTAAAAAAAGCAAATGTAACAACAATCAAACAATTAATAAATAAATAAAATGTATGAAAGAAATAGTGTAAGAAATAATTAAACAAACATATGTGAGAAAAAAAAACATTTAATAAATAATTCAAATGTAAGAAATAAATATAAGAAATAAATAAACAAATTTAACCAACAAAAAAACAATAAATAAATAAAAAGAAATAAATGTAAGAAATAAACAAATGCAACAATCAAACAACTAATAAATACATAAAATGTAAAAAATAAATATAAGAAATAAATAAACACATGTAAAAAAGCAACAATAACTAAATAAATAAAATGTATGAAATAAACAAATAATGTAAGAAATAAATAAACAAATGTAAGAAATAAATGAGAAATAAAAAAATGTAACAAATAAAAAATAAATAAATTACAAAAAATGTATACAATGTAAGAAATAAATAAACAAAATGTAACAAGCAAACAAATGAATAAAAAGTAATATATAAATAACTGTAACTGTAAAAAAAAAAAACATACATACATAATTATTGCAAACACTGTCTAATAGCACAAATTGAAGAGGATTTTGAAAAATATTTGCAAATCTTAGTTTATATAAATCCAGAATCAAACAAAAGAAGTGTTTTAGGGGTAACTAAAGTGTAGGTGCTCCTCATAAAGATTTATGAGATTCATTAAGACAGACACACATAAAAAAAAAAAATAAAAAAAAAAACTTCATGTGCAAGGCACTCAAAACATAAGAGGAAAAAAAGCCTTTATAAACATGACTATTGTTAAAAAAAAGCAGCACTAAGTATATTATCTTAGTTTATATATTAATTGTATTTTTCCTCATCTTAAGTTGACCTGAAAGTAATAATTTATTACATATATGCAAACATATGTGACATGAAAACCGATCGTGTAAGCCACCATGCTTTCTCTCTCTTAAAGCCTCCTATATTTAAAGATATTAACAATAAAAAAGTACAAAATAAACCACCATCTGTGTGATTTTTGTACCTCTTTCATTGTACAAAAAATAAATAAATAATGACTGAGTGATGGAAAGATCTATCCCTTTAAATCATTGCCCCCAAAAGCTTGTTAGTACAAGGTAGCCATCAAACAATCCACTACACATACAAAGTAGACCAAAAAAAAAAAGAAAGAAAAAAAGAAAGAAACTGGAATTCAATCAGCTTCATTTTACTGACACGGTTTAGAAATTCCTCTGACAAGTCTGCTAAGTCTGGCCAAGTCAAAGAAAAGGGATCCAAAATTCTTCCAACGCTTCATGTGCAGCAACTAGCAGACAAGAATATTAAAGAGTTCCCTCCAATAAACCATATACTGTAGACTACCACAGCAATCATTATCATACAAAGAGACAGACGGTGCTAGAGGATGACATGAGAATATACACAAAATAATAGCACTGGCATATTATCAAATGAATGAATTTATTACCTCTGTAAGCCAGCCAAAAAGTGTTTACGGCAAAAGACAATTTTCTTTCTTTTTTTTTTCAGAAAAGTCTCTCATTGCGGCTATATTTTTTTAGCACGTTATTTCATAATGACTCCTGAGAAATGCTTTTGGCAATTTCAAGAAATTCATCTTTAATATTGCTTTTACTTGTTTTTTTGTCTTATCCGGCAAAATGAAACGTACCAATTTCTTACCGCTGAAAGCATCCTAATGTCAACAAGAATAATTAGGTTCAAAGGAATATTAACAACTTTGTCTCAGTTTGAGGCGAGCTGTGTAACCATGTCTGGACTAAAACTGCAGATTGAGTGACCAATTTCACCTTGATTTTATAAGTACTTTTAATGTACGAGTGAGTGGGCGGCTCTTCAGTGAGTGTTGAGGATGTGGACTGTGTTTAAGAGAAAATGCTGAGACCGTCTTTTATATGTATGCTACCAATTCATTCACCCTAATGAAAGCAATTGGGTATGATTAGTCAGAGTTATCTGCTCTAATAGGGAGGACTGATCACCTTGATGATACACGCTACACACAGAGGCTAATAGTAATCTATCCAACCTCTCTGGCACATTAGAGAGCCTGCCGATGAACCAGAGATATTTTGGTCTTTAATTGATAGTCTAAAAACACATTTTAAAGCATTTATTTTTTGCGAAATAATTAATTCCTTAAATGTAGATAACATTTGCATTTCTAATTTGGCTTCTTTGTGAGAAGACAAACCATCTTTTATTTATTCAGTAATATATTTTGGATTGGGATGGATGGTTTGGGATGAATGAGATAGATGGGGGTGGATGGATGGGGATAGATGAACTGGAATGAGTGGATGGATTGGGGTAAATGGATGGATTTGGGTGGATCGATTAGATGGTTTGGAGTAGACGGATTAGATGGATTGGGATGGATTAGGACGAGTGAATGGATTGGGATGAATAGATGGATGGATGGAAATGAATGGATGGATTGAGGTAAATGGATGGATTTGGGTGGATGGTTTAGATGGTTTGGAGCAGACGGATTGGATGGATTGGGAAGGATTAGGATGAATGGATGGATGGATGGATGTGTCAATTGGGATGAATGGATGGATTGGGGTAAATGGATGTATTCAACCCAAGCTCATTCTGGAAACGTAGTCCCGCGGACGTTTCTGGAGACCGCGATTTACGTGGCTGGAGGTACGTACGGCTGCGTTTAGTTTTTTTCGAGTGAACGCTGTGTGGCGGTGTGGCGCCGCTCTGCTCCTCCTCGGAACAGCGGTTTCAGAAATCAGGTAAGACGAAAAACAGAATCCGAAAAATAAGGGCTAGAATGCGGCGGGATCTGAAAACGCGGTCGAAACCGAAGACGAGGGCTTTTGCTTTTTTTTTTTTTTTCTGGACAGCTTTTTCTGGACAGCTCCCGAGAGGCGCCCGAGAAGCGAAAAAGCGCGCACATCGGCCTCTTGCGGATCCACAAAAAACAAAAAACGCTCGAATACGTACCTCCCGGGACGTATCTCGCGGTCCGCAGAAACGTCCGCGGGGCTACGTTTCCACAATGATCCAGGGTTGGATGTATTGGGGTAGGATTGGGGTGAATGGGTGGATTTGGGGTGGATGGATTGAATGGTTTGGAGTAGACAGATTGGATAGATTGGGATGGATGGATGGATAGATTGGGATGAATGGATGGATGGAGATGAATGGATGGATTGAGGTAAATGGATGGATTGGATGTTTTGGAGTGGACGGATCAGATGGATTGGGATAGAAGGATGGATTGGGATGGATGAATTGAGATTGATGAATAGATGGATTGGGATGAATGAATGGATCGAGATGGATGGATAGATGGACGGAATGATAGATGGATGGATGGATGGATTGGGATGAACGGATGGATGGAGATGAATGGAGTGATTGAGGTAAATGTATGGATTGGGGTGAATGGGTGGATGGACTGGATGATTTGGAGTAGACGGATTGGATGGATGAATAGATGGATTGGGATGAATGAATGGATCGAGATAGATGGATGGATGAAATGATGGATGGATGGATGGATGGATGAATAGATTGGGATGGATGGATTGGGATGGATGGATGGATGGATTGAGCTGGATAGATGGATTGGGATGAATAGATGGACAGATGGATAAATGGATTGATTGAGCTAGATCATCATTTTCATCATTTGATAACATGTCAGTGCTAATATTTTGTGAATATGCTCATCATCCACTAGCACCATCTGTTTATTTGTATGATAATGTTAGTTGTGGAGTGGATGGATGGATAGACGGATAATAATTTAACTTAAACCTAAATGCATTTATTCAAACACATCTAACATGAAAATGTCTGTGTGAAATCAAAGTTTCCACGTATTTTGCTAGCACACATTGATAGCTGAATAGGTAAATTGTGCATCTTAATGTACTTAATGTAAGATTCCCCTTATCAAGAAAGAAATAGACGTTGGGGTTCGAGTGAAGTGTCTAGTCTACCCCCAGAATGCACCCCCAGGTAGATAATGTTTAAGAGCTGAGGTGTCGGGGTGGTGAAGGGATGCTAAAGTTTTGAGAAAATGCAGGTAGGACAAAGTTCTGTATTTAAAGGGGTTTGATCTAATGCTGATTGGATAATAGAAAGATTGTCAATGATGTAGCATTATTGCTGAAACATCTGTACATACTCCTCTCGAAATTTGTTCATAAAACAAACATATTCGTTAGATGAATATATAAACAGACATATAGATAGGCTGAAGGAGTTGATGCAACTAGCTGGATAAAGTAGAACTAGAAAGAAATGAGTGTAAGAAATACTGAGATATAAGCTACCCTCAGATTATCAGGCAAAAATGAGAGGTGGAGATAAAAATCCACATTTTAAATGACAGCCCTTAATAATGGCATAACGCATAAGTGGTCCAAAAACTGAGCCCTGAGGCACTCATACACCTTTTGCACAATAACTTCATAAACTCACTATTATAATATCTATGACTATGAGTTGCACGGCATGCACAGTGAAACCTGCAAATTCGAGATCCTCACCATATTAATAAGGCTTCAGTGCGAAAAAAAAAAAAAAGTAATCTCGAGTGTGGTTTCATCTGCCTATAGGAAGATAAGCCTGGGCGAGGATAGCAGAGATTTAGCTGGTCTGGGGATGTCATGCTCATTTGAATATATCAAATGTAAAGCCAGGTCTTATAATATATTCCAGAACACACAGCAAGACTGGGGGAGATAAAGGCTGAAGGACAGACGCTTCTGCCATGGCTGGAGGTTTTCCCCCAGCTTTTATGAAAAAAAGGCGCCTTGGCTTCCTGTTAAAGCTAACGTCACTCAAGCGTTATCTCTAGGTGAACGAGACACTGTCCTTACGGGACCCGCTAAGACCTGTCCAACAGGAGATGGTGATTATTTCAGAGGATGCCATTTCTAGATCCATGCTCTGTCAACTCCAGTTTATGAAGAGCGTGGCATCTTTCCACTCAAGGTCGTGTCGGTGGGAGAGCAGGACGACATCTCTGTTAGACACGAGCCACTGAGAGCGCAGAAGGATCACTCGGAAAGCTGGAGCAGATGGCAATCATCTGACAAAAGCCATACTTGGGAAGAGACTCAAAACACAATGCAGATCCATAACTTGATAGTGATGCAAACTAAAGAAGGTCTATCCCTACCAGCTGTTATGCTGGCAATGTGTTCACAATTCATCATAACCATAAGGGGGGTGTTTACATTTTGGAATCCAATTTTATACATTGCTTTCCTACTCAGTATGCATATTCCATTTACATTTGCCAGTAGTAATGCATCTGTGCAAAACAGACACAATCTACTCAACATACACTTATTAAAGCAACTGAAAACATCTGATTAGCATGTCATAGAGAGAATTGCTGACACTGATTGGAGATTTGTAAAAATACACTTGCCTAAAACAAGTGCAAAATAGTGTCTAGATACCAATACTATTGACTGAGTACAGTATATGCAACAGCAATTGATTGATTGATTGATTGCCTTTGTTTATACGAAACAAAAGATTAATATCTTTATCATGTACTATAGCACTGTTGCCATTTCGCACACTATTGATATATTGATTGTTTCCCAGGGATGTGGATTAAATTGTAATATTGTTGTATTAAAAGAAAATATATTTATAAAAAAAAATAAAATAAATAATAATAATAATAATAATAATAATAATAATAATAATTATATATACATATACATATATATATATATATATATATATATATATATATATATATATATATATATATATATATATATATATATATATATACATATATATACATATACATATACACATATATATATATACATATACACATATATATATATACATATATATATATATACATATACACATATATATATATATATATATATATATATATATATATATATATATATATATATATATATATATATATATATATATATATATATATATATATATATATATACACACACACACACTAACACTGACCGACCACTTTATTAGGTACAACTTAATAGTACTGGACTGGACCCCCGTTTGCCTACAGAACTGCTTTAATCCTTCGTGACATAGATTTGTCGGCTTCACATCCATGATACGAATCTCCTGTTCCATCACATCCCAAAGTAGCTCTATTGGATTGCGATCTGGAGACAGTGGAAGCCAATTGAGTACAGTGAACTCATTGTCATGTTCAAGAAACCAGTCTGAGATGATTTGCGCTTTATGACATGGCACATTGTCCTGCTGGAAATAGCCTTCAGAAGATGGGTACACTGTGATCATAAAGGGATGGTCATCAACAAAATAATATAGGTAGGCTGTGGCATTGACACAAAGCTCAAGTGGTACTAATAGGCCCAAAGTGGGCCAAGAAAATATCCCCCACACCATTACACCACAACCAGTCTGTGCTAATTGTGGCCTCGGTTTCCTGTTCCTAGCTGATAGGAATGGCACCCAGTGTAGTCTTCTGCTGTTGTAGAATATCTGCCTCAAGGTTGGACATGTTGTGCATTCATGATGCTCTTCTTCATCCCTCGGTTGTAACGAGTGGCTTTTTGAGCTACTGTTGCCTTTCTATCAGCTCGAACCAGTCTGACCATTCTCCTCTGATCTCTGGCATCAACAAGGCATTTGTGCCCACAGAACTGCCACTTACTGGATATTTTCTCTTTTTTTGACCATTCTTTGTAAACCTTAGAGATGGTTGGACATGAAAATCCCAGTACATCAGCAGTTTCTGAAATACCCAGACCAGCAACCAACAACCATGCCACGTTCAAAGTCACTTGAATCAACTTTTTTTCCCATTCTGTTGCTAGATTTGAAACTGCAGAAGATCATCTTAACAATCCTGCCATGTAAATTTTGCGTTAATGAGCAATTGGACAGGTGTACCTAATAAAGTGGTTGGTAAGTGTGTGTGTGTGTGTGTGTGTGTGTGTGTGTGTATATTATTATTATTAGATATATACTCTTCATAAGATCTGTGTATCAGCAGGAGACATGGTATTGCATAGTTTTATTATTATCTTTTTTTATTCACCAAGGACCACTGGTTCAGCTAAAAAAATAAATATGTAACACCCTGTTGAAGAAAAAAAAAAGGTACCTATATCTTGGATGGCCTGAGGGCGAGTAAATTAACTGCAAATTGACATTTTAGCGTGAACTATCCCTTTAATACCTACAGGCAAATTCATGACAAAAGACATCAAATAACCCTGCAAAACACAATTCATTTCACAACGGGGCCCAAACAGGCTCAGAACAATTTTTACCTCTTGCTGTGTGACATCTTGGGACCTTTGGATGTGCAAGAGCTTTGCTTCACACATTTTTGCTTTATGGCACATGAAAAAAACTCTTTTTGTCAGGTGGCATGAGAATCACACATCATATGCTGCACTGAATGCACTGAACGATGTTTCCAGCAGACCGATGGGACAGTCCAGGTGTCAAAGGTACTAAAATAAATGCTACAATCGACACTCTAAACATGCACTTCCTCTGAAATCAATTTGCATTTGGGCAAGAACACAAACTATTAAAAAGCTGAAAGTTTGAAAGAAAAGTCTGCTGCCATTTTTCTCTGAACAAGCTTCAAAAAGACTGAATTAAGCGGATTCACTGAATCCAGCGGGTTTTCACTCAAGTCAAAAACTATTTTTAAAAAAAGTCATCGAAAGTAAGTGTTTTTTAGCGTTTGTTAATTTGGTCTATCTTTTATTGACCCTTGTTTTATTTGTAGGTGTGTTTTATACTGTTATTTACGTCAAAGTGATTAATACTAAAAAGCTAGTCTAATGAGCAACTACTTTAATGCAAACGTGATTAAATAAAAAAAGAACTAAATAAATATGTTGATTTAAAAAGTCATAATATTACAATAAATTATATATTTAATGTATTATATTATTATATAATTGACTACAGATTTAATATAATGCAAACTACTTAAAAATGACAATGTTTGTATTATGCAAATATTATTCAACATTTCTGTATAAATTAGTATGGTTAAACAATTAATCACATTAGCTAAATAAACATTTGCATTTACATAAAAAAATGTGTGTACTGTGCATATTTATCAATTCACACATCTGTGTATACATGTATTCACATATTTTGTGTAAATAAAACACTTATTTAGTATATGATTAGTCACTGTTAATCATTGAACATCATTCAATAATTCATTTTCCTTCGGCTTAGTCCCTTTATTTATCAGGTGTAGAATGAACCGCCAACTTATCCAGCATATGCTTTAACCCAGTGGATGCCCTTCCAGCTGCAAATCAGTACTAGGAAATATCCATACACACTCATTCACACTCATACACTATGGCCAATTTAGTTAATTCAATTCGCCTATAGCACATGTCTTTAAACTGTAGGGGAAAAAGAGCACCTGGAGGAAACTTATACAACAGAAATGAAAACTGATCCAGCTGGGACTCAAACCAGTAACCTTCTTGCTGTAAGGTGACAGTGCTAACCACTGAGCCACCGTGCCACCCACAGCACTACTATAAATGTATGACCTCCTGTCAGTGTTAACCACTGAACTTTAAAGATAGTATAAATCTATTAATTAGCTTATATTATATATATTCAGTTCCCGTTTTAATTTTGAAGTTTTGGTAATTGTATTTTTATTATTTGTATTTGTAAATGTATTTTGATAATATTCTTATTAGCTCTTTATATGTATACACTTTTAATTAGTTTAAATTTAATCTTTCTGTTAATAATAATAATAATAATAATAATAATAATAATAATACATTTTATTTGTATAGCACCTTTCCTACATACATGCAACTCAAAGCACTTAGATAAATTAAGAAGCATGCATGTAAATACATATATGCATATATCTACACAATTACACACACACACACACACAATAGTCCTTACATATGCATTCACAAATGTACACTACGGACAATTTAGTTCATCCAATTCACCTATAGTGCAAGTCTTTAGACTGTGGGGGAAACCGGAGCACCCGGAGGAAACTCATGCGAACACGGGGAGAACATGCAAACTCTACACAGAAATGCCGGTCACACTTTACAATAAGGTTCATTAGTTAATGTTACTTAATGCATTTACTTACATGAACAAACAATGAACAATTCATTTACTACTGTTTTTGTTCATTTTAGTTAACATTAGTTAATAGAAATACAGTAGTATTTCCAGCAATCTTCTTGTTGTGAGGCGATTATGCTACCGACTGTGCCACCGTGAGACCTTATTTAATATATGCAATAAATTATTAGATTTAGCTCAAAATAGGTGAGGTAAAATCTAAAATAACACCCAGGTTCTATAAGTCTTTTTTAGATTGTAAACCTAAAGAACACAATTCTGCTTCAATCCACTCTTGCTCAGGATTTTTGACCACAATAAGATTTTCAGTTTTATCTTTATTCAACTTAAAAAAAAATTGCATTCATCCATTGGACATGCAGTTGGACAAATTTTGTATTGCAGCAGTGTCTCTGGGCTCAACAGAAATGAATAACTGTTTGTCATCAGCATAAAGATGATAATTCATGCCACATTTCTGAATTATAATCCCCAAGGGAAGCATATATAATGAAATAAACTTTAACCTAGGACAAATCCTTGAGGAACACTATGTAATGTAAACTATGTCAATACACGTTAAAAAAGACTCAGCTACTTCTGTGCGTTTGTGTGCTGACTTTATGGTCCATGTAATCCATTCATGAGTAGCTTCAGCTGTGTCTGTCTTCAATCATGGTGATCTAGGGCAGGTGTGTGAGTGATGCACGACAGGAGCTTGTAGTCCATTTAATGGCGATTTGTAGTTCTATGCAATATGAATGTTCTCCAGCAATCTATGATGGTTAGATCGCTGGTGATCGTGACAAAAATTCTAGTAGAAATAAAAACTGATGCATTAGCTTTATCTATATGTAATCGCATGCCATTTACTACTTTTAGTAGAGATGTTTCAGTGTTATGACCTTTTCTAAAACTTGACCGATATTTTTCTTGCACTCAATGCTCATTTAAAATTAATTAAGTTGTAGCAATACAACTAAAATCTTACCAAAAAAAAAAAAAATGGAACATTAGAAATTGGTCTTTAATTGTTTAAAACTGTGGAATCCAGATTTGTTTTTGTTTTTTTTAAGTGGCTTTACCACAGCTTTTTTTAAAAGCATTAGGAAACAGTCCTGTCACTAATGAATTATTAAAATAATTCTCAATTAAATCTGATTTTGGTAAAAAGATTTATTTTAAAGCTAAAATTAAAAACCATAAAACTCAATTACTTTCTTTAAGTTCATTAAGTATATGGGAAGTCCACACTAAAAATTGAAATGCATCATTAAATGACACTTAAAATTAATTTCATTTGAACTAACTGCATTCCAGAGTGGCGTAGTGAGGCAATGGGTAGCACTGTCGCCTCACAGCAAGAAGGTCTGAAGTCAAGTAGCTAGAATTATGGATACGTTGGTGGTTCATTCCACTGTGGCAACCTCGGATGAATAAAGGGACCAAGACAAAAATTAATGGATGAATAAATAACTGCATTCCAGTTCCAAAAATCCAAATTTCATTCTATGCTTGCTTCAAATCAAATGAAAGATTGTCTTTATAAATCAGTTCCGAACTACGTGTACTGCAAATGTTTGCTGATCTTCAGCACCTGTCAAAGTTGGTCAGATCAGAGTGTATTTAACTTTAACTCTGATGTGGATTTCCATCTGCATTAGAGCTCGGCGCGTGCCTTGATCCGTGCCGTCCCGCTGTGTTGACTGCAGCATGTGGCAGAGGTCTCTGTGTGCTCTGACCCTCCCTGTGTTTACTGCACTTAACCATCTGGCTGAATCTAAGCAGCAAGGTCAATTCTCACACTCATTCACACTTACATTCCCACTGCAAGTTCACTGTGTGGAGATTTACATGGTGGAAAAACAGAGAGATTACTTCTCTGACACTACAACAGAGTGCTTTTATAAGTACATGTTGTGTTATTTCACGTAAAGGAAAAACATCTGATTTAAATGGTTTTCACTCATTTGATTTTCACACATTTCCCAGAGATGGGTTGCGACTGGAAGGGCATTCGCTACGTAAAGCAGTTGCTGGATAAGTTGGCGGTTCATTCCGCTGTGAATAAGAAAATTAATAAATGAATGAATGATTTTCACACAAAAATCATTTGATTTTGGCATTTCTTTATTTTGCCATAATAGAAAAAAAAATTATGACAAGTTATTGCAATTTAAAATATATATTTTGTTTAATTATTCATTAAATGTGTCAAATGCTCATACAGAAATCATTTTAACAAGCTACTTTGCAGCTCGAAAACATTTATTACTTCTTGTTTAAGTGACGTTGAAAAATATAATTTTGTTTTCTTTTTGTTCCCCATTAAGCACTGCAAATTTAAAATAGAAATTTGAAAGCAGCGGCATTTAAAATATGAAAATATTTAAAATATTATTCAATTTTTTTATATTATTGTAGTTATTGCAACCGTTTTTACAATTACTAGAGTAATGTTGATGTTGACAAATCAAAATATATCATAATACCAAAGTTATCAATTAGGGCTGGCTGAACAATATATTGCTTCAGAATTGATAATGTTGGGCTGCCCTATAATGGAAAAAAAATGAAATTGCAATATTTTCATTCACTGTGCTGTCCTCGCTATATGTGCTGAATATAACTTTACAGCCAGATAAACTCTTCCTTGACATCAAAACTCTGAAGACGATAACTCCTTGTCCACAGGTTTATTGATATTCCAAAGAAAGGTAAAACTGAAATGCACAAAAGGCATAATCAACACTAAGCATGTTGTTGTTAAGATGTATACATTCGCAAAGAAGTACATAAATGAATGTCTTCAAGGCTTTATGTGTTTTCTCTTAAACACACATTCTCTTAAATGTAATATAATCATGTTAAACACACACACAATTCTTAAATCACTTTTTAGCTATACTGAATTGCATGAACTTTCAATGAACTAGACAGAGATTACACTCACTATGTCCCTTAACCATAGTGAAGCAGACAGAAAATAATAGACTTCTAATAATAACTATATAAAAATGACCTAAAGCATCTGAAATAATAGACATTGATTAAAACAGTCAATACATACCCACGATGCTAAAACAAACACAAGATGAATGCAAACGTCACAGAATTAACTCAGGATTGTCTGACTGTGCTGCTCTGTGCAACATGCCTGCTCACTTCCTCATCAGTGCTCACATGGTATGACTCTGTTCTGAAACCTAAGATTCTTAAAGGGGCCACGTCGTAATAATGAAAAACATACATATTCACTCCAGAATAGAAAATAAGTCTACCAAACATTGTGATAACAACACACTCCCCGTCTGATGTTAATAAACATCACTAGATAATTCGAAGTTATTCATCTACTTTAGACTCTGAGGAAAGAAGAAGCACTACCTCTGTAACAGGCCTAAGAAAAAGAGTGGAACCTCCTGGTTTAATGACCTTAACCTCAACCTGACGCACTTTACCATCTTTGCTAGGGAATGATTGTGTTACCAGTCCAAGAGGCCATTCATTCCGTGGTACTTGGCTGTTCTTAAGGAGGACAACACTTCCTGTATTGACATTTGGATGAACGGACTGCCATTTCTTGCGTGGTTGTAGGGTTGGAAGGAATTGCTTACGCCATCTGTCCCAGAATGTGTTGGAAAGGTGTTGAACTTGCCGCCACTGGCACTTGTACAAGTCGGTAACTCCAAACTTGCCTGTAGGTGCAGCAACAGGGTTCACCTTTTGTGTTAAGAGAGCTGCTGGTGTGAGTATGAATGACTCATGGGGGTCTGTTGTCACAGGAACAAGAGGCCTGGCATTGATAATAGCTGTTACCTCTGCCATGAAGGTCACCAGCACCTCATGGGTAAGTTTGTCTTTCAACTGGAGAAACATGGAATCAAGAATTCTCCTTGCCAGACCAATCATTCTTTCCCATGATCCACCACAATGGGAAGCATGCGGAGGATTAAAGGTCCATGTACAACCTTGATCTGACAGATACGTCTTTACAACTTTGCTGTCAATGTTTGAAGGTATCTGTAGCTCTTTACATGCACCTACAAAGTTTGTCCCACGATCGGAGCGAATATGCTTGACAGGTCCACGCACAGCAAGAAAACGTCTAAGAGCATTGATGAAACTGGATGTGTCGAGAGATTCAATAACCTCTATATGAACAGCTCTTATGCTCATGCATGTAAAAATTACGGCCCACCTCTTGCTGTATAGGAGACCACCTCTTGTCCGACGGGAGGAGACATTCCAAGGGCCAAACACATCCAGTCCAACGTTGGTAAAAGGAGGGTCTGCTGAGAGCCGTTCTGCTGGAAGGTTAGCCATTTTTTGGATGCTGAGTGGAGCTCTGAGCCGTCTGCAAGTTACGCATTGGTGTATGATGCTGCTCACCCTTCGTTTTCCACCAATTATCCAAAAACCAGCAGCACGGACCGCTCCTTCCGTAAAGTGACGACCTTGATGCTGAACACGCTCATGGTGATGTCTAATGATCAAAGTGGCAATGTGACTCTTGCCGGGAATTAACAAAGGAGTCTTCTCTCTCTGATTAAGACTTGAAAGGTGGAGACGTCCTCCGACCCTCAGAAGACCTTGCTGATCAATGAATGGATCCAAAGTATGGAGTGGACTGCTCTTTGGTATCCTCTCTTGCCGTTTAATGCATTCAATCTCATGACTGTAAGCCTCTTCTTGTACTGCTCGGAGGATGATGTTTATAGCTCTATCAGATTCTTCCATTGTGAATTCTTTGCAGTAGTGCCAGCCTTTGCAAGAACTGTTTTCCTTCTCTGTTGTTTTAAAATGATGAGCTATGTGGATAAGGCGAGTAATGGCACCAGTTAGTGAATTCCAAGAGGAGAATTTGGCAAACCGTTCAGAACCAAGCTGCTTGGTTAATGCTGTGGTGGTTAGTGTGGACACTAGAGGACGCACATCAGGATCTGAACTTGGATTAACCAGATTGAAAGTGTTCTGAATATCTGGTCCTTGCGTGAGCAGAAAGTTGGGTCCACTTAACCAGTTGGTTTTTTGTAAGTGGGCTGCAGAAACAAAACGTGTTGCGTGGTCTGCTGGGTTTTGTTCAGTAGGAACATATCTCCACTGCTCTGGACTAGAAGACCTTCGGATACGCTGAATGCGGTTACTCACATAAACATAAAAGCGCCTGGTCTCATTACAAATGTACCCAAGAACTACCTTACTGTCCGTGTAGTAGGTTACAGCGTCAAATTGCAAAAACACATAGTTCTCTTCTCATAGCTGTCGATGTCGAAATCTCAGTATAAACCCTGGGAATAGAAAAATTAGCCAGCTCTGACAAGGAAACTCTCCACAAGGTCCAAGCGTCCTCCATCTTTTGTGGCAATGGAGCATCCCAGTCACCGCTCACAGCAGTAAGTTCTCTCAGAATAGCTTTGCCTTGAATTGTGACCGGCGCTACAAACCCAAGGGGATCATAGAGTCTGTTAATAGTGGATAAGACACCTCGACGGGTGTAGGGTTTTACCTCATCACTGACACTAAATCGGAAGCAATCAGAATGGAGGTCCCAATTTAGACCAAGACTACGCTGCATTGGCAGCGTGTCTTCCTCAAAGTCTAGATCTTTCAGATCACATGCATGGTCTGTCGATGGAAAGGCTTCCATGACTTTTTTGCTGTTTGCTGCTATCTTATGTAGTCTCAGATTGGATTTAGACAAAACCTCTTGTGTCTTTTTTAACAAACTGATCGTAGCTTCTACTGTAGGCAAAGACTTGAGACCATCATCCACGTAGAAGTCACGCATCACAAATTGCTTGACCTCAGAGTCGACATGGAAATTGTCAATCTGAACAGACTTATGCAGACAATGTATAGCCACTGCAGGTGAGGGTTTGTTTCCAAAGACATGCACTCTCATGCGGTAATCTACAATGTCTTTGGAAGTGTCATTGTCTTGAAACCAAAGAAAACAAAGAAAATCTCTATCTTCCTCTCTTACCAAAAAACAATAGAACATCTGTTCTATGTCTGCAGTAAAGGCAATTGCTTCTTTTCTGAAGCGCATCATTACCCCTACCAGGGTGTTGTTTAAGTCAGGCCCGGTCAACAGCACATCATTCAGAGATATTGCATTGTGTTGTGCACTCGAATCAAAAACTACTCTGATCTGATTCACTTTCTTTGGATGGTACACTCCAAATATTGGCAGGTACCATTGTTCTTCTTTCTCATCAAGAGGAGGCGCTAACTCGGCATGTCCATTTTTGAATATCTTTTCCATGAACTTGAGAAAGTGTTCTTTCATCATCGGCTTCCTTTCAAAGTTGTGCTTGAGTGATATAAGTCGTTTTAGGGCTTGTATTCTGTTGTTGGGAAGACGAGGACGAGGACTCTTAAAAGGTAATGGAGCTACCCAACTGTTATTTGAATCCTTCCGTAAACCTTCATCCATGATTTTCATGAAAGTTGCATCCTGAATTGAAGGAGCCACTTGATTGTCCTCTTTGGTTCTCTGAAACACATTGTCTCCTAGACAGTCAACATCACAGGTGAATTTAGCTTCCGGGTATGTTGGGCAGTGGTTAGCAATTTGAAAGTCTTTGCATGTTTCCTTAACATGGAAAACATTTGGACATGGTTTAAAGAGAGTTGGACGTTCTGGTTCTACAGTGTTTGTGTGGAATGTGCTGATTGTCAGAGGTTTGTGGACATTCCCTAAACATACATTACCTACTATAACCCATCCCAGATCCAACTTCTGTGCATAAGGCAAATTGTGTGGGCCATTCACTTGTTTACGGACTTTGTGGACCCGTATAACATCTCGACCTAAGAGAAGCATGATTGGGGCTTTTGGGTCTAGTTCTGGAATGAAGTGCGCCATAGACTTTAGGTGTGTGTGACTGCGAGCAACATCAGGGGTTGGGATCTCATCTCTATTATTAGGAATATCATTGCATTCTATCAAGCTTGGCAGTGAAATGCAAACAGTTCCATCTAGAGACTCTACTTCATAGCCACTGGCCCGTCTTCCTGCTGACTCCTTCACTCCTGCGCATGTTCTCAATATGTAAGGAGCACAAGGACTTTGGTCACTGAAAACTTCAAAAAACTGTGAACGAACCAGAGACCTGTTACTCTGTTCATCCAAGATTGCATATACTTTTACTGCTTTGTCTTTTTGGCCAGCTGGAAATACCTTTACAAGGCATACTTTTGAGCACGATCGGTCTGTTTGATTTTCCCCACAGACTTCTGTGCATTTGCTGTCGACTTGAGATTGAGATGAGGGTTGCTCTCCCTCCCCGCCATGCTTTGTGGCAGGGTTTGACTCTTTCCAGGATGCATGTCCAGGGTGGAGTACCGTGTTGTGTCCTTCACTTTTGCATTCAGAGCATTGAACTTTAGTTTTACAGTTCTTTGCGATATGCGTTGTTGAAGAGCAGCATTTAAAGCATACATTATGCTCCCTCAAAAATGCCTTCCGAGCATCAGTAGACTTCTCTAAAAAGACACGGCATTTGTTAAGAGGGTGTGGTCTTTTGTGGATGAGACACAGTTTCTCACAGTCATCAGATTGCTTATAAAGCCCGCCAGTATCAGCACAGTCTCCGTAAGATACTGCTGTCTTGTGTACAAAGATTTCGTGTTGTTTACTGCTCTTCCAAGCTGCCTTCTCTACTTTAGGAGCTGTGTCTATGTAAGAGACAAAGCTGAAGCTCGGATCATTTCCAATATCTGCCTCCTGGCTAACAAAGTCTACAAAGTAAGCAAATGGAGGATATGGAACTTGATTGTGTCGCTTATAGGCTGCACCAACTGATGCCCACTTTTCTTGCAGACGAAATGGTAACTTCTGTATTATTGGATAGATGCCTCTTGCAGTGTCTAAGAGAACAAGACCAGGTAAGTCTCCTTCAGCCTTAGCAGACTGCAACTCCATTAGCAGATCACTCAATTTTGACAATTTTGAATAATCTCGATTGGCTATTTTAGGAAAAGCATCGATTCGTTTGAATAGAGCATGTTCTATTATTTCTGCTGAGCCATATGTTTGATCAAGTCTGTCCCATGCCATCGCCAGCCCAGCTTGTGGGTGATTAATATGTATTGCTCTTATCTGTTCCACTTGCTCGGCTGACTCTTTGCCTAACCACTTCAACAGGAGATCCATTTCTTCACTTGGAGTCAGATTTAAATCAAAAGTTGCATTTTGAAAAGATCGTTTCCAGGCTCTGTAATTCTGGGGTTTGTCGTTAAACTGTAGTAAGCCTGTTGAAACAAGCTCTCGACGAGCCAGATATCTTACAAAGTCGTTCATGTTTGAACTGCAATCATTTGAATTTTGAAACATGGGGTATTCAGAGTTCAGAGGATTAGACGTATTGATGTTATTTTGTGATCCGAATTGCTGCGAAGGAGTCGGATATGTGTTTGCAGGTGATGTTACAGAGTGTTTTAAGGTGGTATCAGGTAGTTGAAAAGAGACACTGTTGTGTCGTAAAAGGAAAGGCTTGGCTTCAGGTTTTAGCTGTGAACCTGAAATACTGTAACTTGTACTTGGTTCTATTTTCGCAGGAACATCACACAGTTGTAGATCCTTGTCTAGATTTTTGGTTTGGTCGATAACATATTGTTCTGTTCGCTGTGTGGTTTCCAAGGGAACAGAGTTCAAACTTAGCTTGCAACTGTGTTTTTCAGAATGCTCATCAATGGCAGCTTCAAGAGCCTCTGCTTCTGCAACAGCTGCAGCTACCTCTTTTTTCTGCTGCAGCATTTCCATAGATGCCTCAACTTTGGCTTTTTGTAGCTTTAAATTAACCTCTTCTTCAGCGAAAGTAAGTCGAGCTTTTGCTGCCTCTGCTCTTGCTCTTGCCTTAGCAGCTGCTGATCCAGTTGACGATGTATTGGATCGTGCTGAAGAACATGAAGCGCATGAGCGCGTCTTTAATGACGATGTTTCTGTTGTCATGGCTCCAGCAACACATCTGTTAATTGATTACTAGCTGGGTGTGACGATTATTTGCCTTTGTTGCCACTTGCAGTTGTAAGGCCGTGGTTTTACTGTGCTGTCCTCGCTATATGTGCTGAATATAACTTTACAGCCAGATAAACTCTTCCTTGACATCAAAACTCTGAAGACGATAACTCCTTGTCCACAGGTTTATTGATATTCCAAAGAAAGGTAAAACTGAAATGCACAAAAGGCATAATCAACACTAAGCATGTTGTTGTTAAGATGTATACATTCGCAAAGAAGTACATAAATGAATGTCTTCAAGGCTTTATGTGTTTTCTCTTAAACACACATTCTCTTAAATGTAATATAATCATGTTAAACACACACACAATTCTTAAATCACTTTTTAACTATACTGAATTGCATGAACTTTCAATGAACTAGACAGAGATTACACTCACTATGTCCCTTAACCATAGTGAAGCAGACAGAAAATAATAGACTTCTAATAATAACTATATAAAAATGACCTAAAGCATCTGAAATAATAGACATTGATTAAAACAGTCAATACATACCCACGATGCTAAAACAAACACAAGATGAATGCAAACGTCACAGAATTAACTCAGGATTGTCTGACTGTGCTGCTCTGTGCAACATGCCTGCTCACTTCCTCATCAGTGCTCACATGGTATGACTCTGTTCTGAAACCTAAGATTCTTAAAGGGGCCACGTCGTAATAATGAAAAACATACATATTCACTCCAGAATAGAAAATAAGTCTACCAAACATTGTGATAACAACACATTCACTACGATATATTATGCGTAATTTAAAACATATTTTTTTGGATTTGGATAATTCTGAAGGGGAGCATCTCTGCATAAAACATATTTAAAAAATGACAAGCATAGTTAAATACAACAGACAAAAGATGCAAATAAACAATAATTTATGATTATTGAGGAGTTAATTTAAAAGCAGAAATTAAATAATCACTGTATAATAACAATAATAACACATTAATAATAATAATAATATAAAAATAATGATGATAATGATGATGATGATGATAATAACACTATCGCTGTATTTGAGTAAACAATTATATAATGTTCAATTAGTCTTTACGTCACAAACGTTTCATTTATTGAGCACAAATGGCTCAAGTTTGCCCTTACAGTCTGGCCTTAAAAAATATGCAAATAATAAACTTCCTTTCTAAGGGTAACATGTTTCATTACTCCACTTGTCTGGAGTAGCTATAACTACTAATCTATTATCAACTATAATCCCAACTGTATTGCATATCCCTGCGATGTGACTATTGCAGACTCACACGTTGATGCTGAAACTATATTTTGTGCGGCCCTATCCCAATGTGATCGATAGTCACATTTCAAGAAATGCAATGTTGAGTTTCTACTATTATTTATCATTTGCATGTGTTTTTGAGGCCAGTGACTGTTTAATCATTTTATTTTAAAAGCATTCATTCATAAACATCTTGACACACCTATGGGATCATTTGCCGAGACTGTGTTTTAAAAGTAACACTGTAATGCTGTAAATAATGTTCAATTTCTTGCACAATTATTTTGCTTCATAAGAGCTTAAAGTATCATCAGGAGCAACCATGTATACATTTAGCTTTGCCTGAATTAGTTCTCTTAAGACTTTTACTAAGACTGTTAAAGACGACTTTTAAAGTGCCAGCAGTCACTATAAGTCACCAACATCTCAGAGAGGATTAGGGTTAGGAATATAACAGCAAATTTAAATTTTTGGGTGATCCAGCCCTTTAAAAAGTAAAGACAACACACTTAAAAACACACAGCCAGCAAAGCATTAAGTGCGAACCACAGATACCTTCAATCCAAAAGTTTAAAATTAGCCCTTGAAATCCAGTGGTTCAGGACAATAACCCGAAATCAAATCAACCCAGCTATTCCCAAATGACGAGATCGAGTTTCCACCATTGGATTTGGCACCGCTAGCAGGAGGGAGCTCAGGTAACCTTCCTCATTACATTAACAGACACGACCAGTCTGCCCTGTAACTTATACATTATGCAAAGTGACAAGCATATTTGTTTGGGCCACATGGGATTGATATGCGTGTAGACAAAATTGCTCTCGCTCAAGCCGAGACAGTATTTATAATTCATATCCTCTTGCTGTTTTACACCAACAAAAGCAGAATGAGATTTTTAGTGCTCGGAATTAGATGAGGTCTAAAATCAACATTATGCGAGACCCATTCAGTATACAAGAGAGGAAGGATTATTGGTGGAAGACGATTATAGAATTGAAGCAACGTTTTTGTTTCCGCTCCATTAAAGGCGTTGCGGTTTAGTCCACGCTAAAAACCTCAATTATCTTGTTGTCAGCGCCAGCCCACGAGGAAGCAATACGCTCTTTACAGATGAAGGGTCGACATAAGCTCATAAGCATTTTATTCTTGTTGTGAATCCCATAATGCATATTTAATATCAAAAAATGCTGCAAAATGTACATTCACACTAATAAATCCATATAACTGCTCTTAGAAAAGCAGCAGGGTGTGTATTACTGTTGGACTCGCTGAATCTACGCTCACAGCTAAAGCCCCTCAAGCTATCATTAGCTTTTCATTGTTATATTAAAACTGGTAAAAAGCGTGAAATGGTGAAAATGAAGAATGCATAATTCTTAAATATTGTAATATTTAATTGCTGTATCTAAAAGGCTGATATTCCTATCTTGGTTCGCTCACAGCTTGGTTTTCAAGCTGAGATCTTAATCCTGAACAAGCAGTTCAAGAAGACTGTCTATACAGCTCAATACATTTCTTTCCCATATTGGCATTTTTCCAATTGGAACTGGAAGCTGGATCAGGCCGTATTGATTTGACCTTTTTCTAATAGGCAGTTTCCTTTAGTTTGCAACAGTTTTACAAAAACAATAGTTCAGAAAGTCATTCCTGGACAAACTACACACACTCACTGCATATGCCTGTGTATTTTGACCAAAGCCCAACCCCAATTCTATTTCTTTTTTACCCCTATACCTTCCCCTTGGCCCTTGAAACTTTTATATTTTACCCGTAAAAAATGGGACAACACCTGTACACGTCATATAATGTAGCAACAAGCTCGTAACTGTACTGTGTATTTACACCATGGCGATTTTAATCCATACGAAAAGTATATTAAGAATATCAGAGTAAATTAAGAGTTTCTGAGTGTCATTGAGTTACAGATGTGAACGTATGTTGCAGGACTACTATACAAGAGTTATTATTATGGATTATAGATAGCATAATTTCATAATAAAAGTTTTTATCTTTTTTTATGGTAAAACACAAATGGCATTATGATTAAAACAGCGGTTCTCAATTTTTTTTTACCAAGTACCACCTCAGAAAATGTCTCTCCAAGTACCACCATAATGACCAGTATTGAAATACAGTAATGAAGTAGGCCTAATAAAGCATTTAAGCTAATTCCGTGATTTGGTGCGAATGAGATCACAAGTGAACAGTGAAGTTAGTGGTAACCACGTACCGATCACAGATTTTCAAGCAGACTCGGGTACAGTTCAGGGTTCCTCTATCTATGCTTACGGATACTAACTTTAATAATGTTCTATTTTAAGCTTCGAGCGTGGCAATGTTGCTTGGGTCTACATTCTGTCTCGCGCCATTTGAATCCCATCCAAATTAATTAGTCTAAATCTGAGGTAAACCAAAAGCCACAAGCATTATTTTACATAACTACGAGCACACATTTTAACACATTTGTAATAATTATTTTACCAATGATGCAGCATGGGGAAATTCCTGAGTTTGCAGTAACTGAAATGCCAACACATCAGCACTGGTCTGCAGAAGGACTTCTTTTGCGTGTGTTTTCTTCGCAGGTGCCGCACGCCTCTGACTCTGCGCCAAGCAGATTGATTTTTAACATCTGATGACGCGATGCACTAAAGTAAACATTCTGAGCACGCTGGTGTGAACCCAAGCTTCAGAGAACAGCCAATGCTGTCTGATCACATCAATGTTATCATACTCGTCAAAGAGTTAAAAGAGTGTTCATTTTATTATTTTACTATTCAGCGATTCTTCCATGTAGCACTGTAAGGAAGCATGTGTAGCACAGTTTGAGAACCATTGTATCAAAAAAATATGCTTGTTTGTTGTAAAACTTCCAAAAAATGACAAAAAAATACTAATTTGTGCATCTCCTGACTTTTGTGTGCTGCCGTTGTAGAAGGTGTACTCTGGGAAATTTTTGTAAATATCGATTTTGAGTGTGGTCCATAAAATTATCAATTTCAAGGGCTATCTAACCCTTCCCTTTAACCCTATGCCTTCCAGCTAAAGATTATTGGGGCACCCTTACCCCTTCACGGGAATGCACAAAACGAGGTGTAAGAGGAAGGGCTAAGAGGTAGAATTGGGATTGGGCCAAAATATTTCACTATAAAAAACAAAGCAAACCTGATGTTTTACCAATGAATTATTCATTCGAGTGCTCTTCAAAGCATAACATTTGACTTTTGTTTTCCCAGTGTTTGACATCAGAGACACTAATGAAATTTTAATATCCTTCTTTATTTAAGGATTTAGATAATTTAACCTTTAAATCAATTGTGGACATTTTTTAAAAGTGTCTCTTTTTTGTGTTTTTATCTTCCCCATAAATTTGAATATCAAATCCGAGAGCAGCGATGGCTCTTGATTAAGTGGTCAGTTAAACACATTCAAGTGACACTCTGCCAGACAAACAATTCACTGTACATCAGTGACTGATTGAAGCCTTTGGAGTAATTGCATGTCTGCAAATGGAAATGTGATGAGTAGAAATTAAGACACTAACATTACGTTTTTGTTATGGCTCAAATTACGGTTCTTTCAAATTTACCAGCACCGTTTTCAATCCTGAAAACCTTTTTATGGCCATGTGAGAACTGGAATGATTGCACAGTAATTACCGATTTGAAATATGGTCAAGAACAAAACGACGGTAGAGTTGTTTCGGTGAATGGCTTATCAATGAAGAAAACCCACGCATTATTAGAGACAGACTGACTCTAGTGTCTAGTGGTGTTGTCATCCTCAGTTGTTAACTTTTAAGCCCTCAGTTCATACATTGGCCCTTTGCCACTCTAATGTCTGCTTTAATAATTTTCTCCCCTTCACATGGGTAGATTACGGTCTAATTGGCACACACTGGGCCGCATTCCATATAATAGTAGATTGTAGCCTGTTCTCAAAAACTCCCACTCACCCATGAAAATTCTCTCGTGGGAATCTCACACAGGACTTGTCCTTTCAGTACATCCACATTAAACCTGAGAACGAGTCTCCATCTGTGAGATTCTTTCAAGCACAAAGTAATGAGCTTCTACTCTGTGTAGCCATGCCGAAAATGAGCCATCATCTCTATGCCCCAGTGGAACGTGAGCAGCTCCCATTGTCTCCAAGACCTTGTGCTCAAAGACCATCCATCCTGTATCCAGCAACTCTCCCAGATTTCATCAATGGAAAATACAGTGGTTCTTAGCAGTGATCTAGAAAGTCTTAACCTAAGCTAGTTATTAAGTTTGGTGAGAGTTCTAGTGGCAGGACATAACACTTTTCTTTCATATTGCAATAAGAAGTTGATACATGCAATATATAGAGTCACACATACTGAATTCAAGCTACACTCCAAGCAGTTGCAAGACCAAGTTAGTGCAAAATAACCGGTATATCCAATAAAGGGACATATAAAGAGCCAAAGACAGACAGTCCATCCATCTTCAATCCAGAAACTCAGATTTCATCATTGGACCTAGTGCCCTCAGCAGGGCTGTAGAAGGTATCAATTCAGTAGCCAGTTATTAAGTTCCTTCAGAACAATTCTTAGTGATCTCCAAAAGTTGGAAGGATAAAATAGTTTCTCCTCTGAAGTTATACAGTATGTTAATGTATGTGATGCAAATATGAAGCATGCACTCTATTTGACAAAAGTCTTTCTGTCAATCCCAGTTGTAAGAACAACCAATAATGACTTCTAGTTAAATATTTTGAAAAGTGGTAGATGGTAGATTTTTCAGATGAATCATCTGTTGAATGGCATCCTAACTAAGGGCGTAACAACTGTCACTTTTAGCGAAAGATCAATTAGGAACAGGTGATTAGTAATTTTATGAACGTAAACTTTAGGATCTCATACAGACCCCACCCCCCACCCCTTGACTTTTAAAAGGTCCACTACGCCCCTGATCCCAACCATCACAAATAGAAGACCAATTGGAACCTGCATGGACCCAAGATTCACAGAAATTGATCAAGTTTAGTGATGGAAAAATCACGGTTTGGGTTTACATTCAGTATGGCATGCAAGATCTGCAGAGAGGATGGCAACATCAACAGTCTGATGTATCAAAACATACGTGTTGCTCATTACATCACAAACCACAGGAGAGGGCCTTTTTTTTCAGCAAGATAGCGCTCCTTCTCATACCTCAGCCTCCACATCGAAATTCCTGAAAGCAAAGAAGGTCAAGGGGCTCAAGGATTGGCCAGCGCAGTCATCAGACTTGAACATTATTGGGCATGGCTGGGGTAAGATGAAGGAGGAGGTATTGAGGATGAAGCCAAACAATCTTGATGAACTCTGACAGTCCTGCAAGAATGCTTTCTTTGCCATTCCAGATGACTCATCAATAAAGTTATTAATAAAGTAATTGCTGAGATGTATGGATGCAGTCGTGCAAGCTCATGGGAGTCATACACAATATTCATTATTTTCTTACTGCATCATGACTTTATATTCTATACTGTACATTATTTTTTTTAAGTGACAAGACTTTTGTAAAAGCAAAGTCAGACCTTCCCGTCCTAATTAAATAATTTAAAATCAAGACATGATCCTTGCAATCAGCAGTTGCAAAGTCTTGTAAGGGCACAATGACAAAGCTGGTGCACAATAAACCAATAGGTCCGATAAACAGCCAAGGGAACTAGAGCTGTCAATGACTCCAAGACATGCAGACTATCCATCTTTACATCTAACAACTAGGATTTCATCACTGCACTAGATCCTTGTCCTCACCAGGGAAGTAGAAGGTATCAATTCAAAAGCTGGTTATAAAGATTTTTCTGAACAAAAATAAATGAGCTCTAAAAGTTGGATGGAAATAACTTTTGATTTTCTCTGCATTACCATGTGTATTAAATGCCAATGCATGCATTGCAAATATGGATTGTGTACTACCATATTCAGAGAGCTGTAACATTGCAAAGTATGTTAAGGATACCCTTAAGCAGTTGCAAATGTGCTCAGGGACAATACCAATGACAAAGCTGGTGCACAATAACTGATATGTCCAAGAAAAGCATGAGATACTTCCAACTAGTGCTATCACTATCTCCAAGAGACACAGTCAATCCATCTTCGATCCGGCAACTCACATTTCATCACTGGAGATTGTTATGCTCACCAGGGACCAAGAAGGCCTCAACCCAGAAACCAGTTATAAATTTCAGAATGAGTTTCAGAAGTTGGCTGAAAATAACGTTCTTCCTTTCCTCCTTAGCATTAAAGCAATGGGTCAATATGTGCAATGACAGGACAAATTGTTTACCACCAGATTCGAGGAACTGTAATACAGTCAAGCATATTCAGGCAATGTCATTAGAAGCTGCAACTTTTCTCTGGGACAATATTAATGACCAATTGGTCCAGAGAGAGGTAGGTGCACTCATTGTCTCCAAGATCCCATTTATTCTGGATCAAGCAACTCTTCCTTACTGCATCATTGGATTGGACCAGGTCTTCCCTATGGACTTTAAAAGTTTAAACACAAAAGACAGTCCTTGAGAGACTATTTAAAAAGAAGTTGGCCAGTCATAATTGTTTTTTTTTTCTCTGCCAATTACAATATACAGTTTATTAGTCAATGCATTGACGCGGCAGACAAATTGCATACTATCAGATTCAGAGACCTGTAATATAAATCAACACCACAAGCAGTTTCAACTTCTAGAATAAACAATATCATTGACAAAGATGGTGCACAATAATAAAACGTGCCCAATAAATAGACTTTAAAACATTCCAATCCATCCTGAATTCAGCAACCTTGATTGTATCTCTGCACTAGTTTGCTGACACTCCCAGGTATCCAGAAGGTCTCAACCCAGAAGCAAATTAGTTCCATGAGAACCAATCTAACTGTTGTGCAGTATACAAACTTGCAATGCAAAGACTAATAGCATACTACCAGTTTCAGAGAGCTATAATATAGTTGAGCATATTTAGGCAATGCCACAAGCAGTTGCATCTTCTCTCAGGGACAATCCCTGTGACAAAGTTGGAGCACAATAACCAATGTGTCCAATAAAAGGAGAAGGCACTTCCAACTAGGCGCTCCAAATGATTTATGGACTGCAATCGTAGGTCCATGTTGGGAAATCAGGATTCCCTTGCCAAGAACATTGTGTTCTGGTTCAATACCAGCTGGAGACTGCATTATGGCCGCTATCTCTTAAACAAAAAAAAAAAAAAAAAAAAAAAAAAAGATCCGATTGTGATTTATATACGTGAAGGTGCAGATGGCAGGACTGTAGATCCTCAAAATTACCTGTGTTTACAGGACATACTTTCAGCTAACCCAGAGCATTGCTTACAGTAGATATGCCTGTTTCTATCAGAGAATGTTTTTTGTTAGCATTCAAAGCCTTTGTGTTGATCTTTTTTTTTTTTCCCCATTACATCTCAATGAAACCACAATGCATAAATCAGATGAATGAAGGCTACTACAAAGGTCCTGAACCAGAAGTGCTGGCAGCAACAAAAAGAGAAAGAAAAGCCTTTTCTTTTTGCAAAGCCAAGCTTGTCATGCTTTTGGGTCACATTATGAATCCATTCCGTTGAAGAAAGAGAGAAAAAGGCTTTCCCAATTCGCTACAAACATAAACAAGCCAACTCCGGAGAAAACGAAGGCACGTTGTGGCCCTGAAGATAAAGTTAAATCAATCTCGCCAATGCAAGTGTAATGGAAAAAGACAGTTTAAAGGTTTGGAATAATCACAGATGTCATGAGTTATTTTTCACTTCGGTGGAACATTGTGTTGCCTTGGAAAATAAAGAGTGGAGACGTCTTGATGATAGAACAAGCGGCTGCTGATGAATGGACCAGGCAGACTACAGCTCGAGATAGGAGGCCAGAGAAAATGTCAGAGACCATATGGAATACAAGATGTAGCAATACTTCAATAAAAAAAGTTGCAAGAATGTAGTGCTCTGTATATCTCAGTCTAAATGAGACAATGCTTTAAAGTGGAAATTTAAAAGGACAGTTTGTACAAAAACAACAATTATTCTGTTTACTCACAAACCTTTGTTTTTTTTTGTTTTTTGTTTTTTCTAGAGAACACAAAACAAGATTTTTTGACTAATATATTTATTTTTTCTTTTGAATAAAAGTAAATGTGGTCTATAAAAATACCACTGTATGGACAACATTTTTCAGAGTATCTTTTTGTGCGTTTCACAAATGAAAAGGGTAGGGTATTGAAACCCAGTGCCATTATGGCACCGGTACCTATGTGACCAGTACCTATGTGTTTTCTGGAAAGAGAAGTTATAACATTACTGGTAATTTCTCAGAACGCTACTCTGTGAGAACGAAGAAGGAACATTTCTGGACAGAGTGCGTTCACGTTTAGAGTGCTCTGACGTGAGACGTCTACTGCAATCAGAACATTCAGGCACATTCAAGTTTGTGCTGATTATAAAAATAAAACCCTTTGCATACTTTTCCTGCTAGACAGGCCCGTGCAGAGACTGTCCAAAGGGCATGTACAGGTTAATTTTTTTGAAAAGTGGGGGGGGGGGGTTGTTGTTGTTGTTGCGCACATACTGTAAAGCGGGGGGGTGGGGAGCGTGCGTACTCAAGAGCGGTGTTGTCGCGTACCTACTGAAGGGCGGTAGGGGGAGGGGTGTGTGTCGCGGGGGCACTTTTGATCATTTTGGAAGGGCACTTTCTATCCAAGACTAAAAAGGGCATGTGCACTGCACAGGTTGAGCCCTATGTGTGCACGTGCCTGCTGCTAGAAGTTAGTCAAATAATGTTTCGATGTTTCTTATTAATACCAACTGTGGAAAATATTATCACAAAAATGCTTATGATAAATCGCCGTGAGCTTACCTGAAAGCCCTGCACTCAGCTGCGTGAAAGTGTTCCCCCTTAAGTTTACATCGAAGTTGTTCACAATACTTGTCCATCCACAGAATTTGTAGTCAAATGTGTAAACATTTAGCTGTGGTTGGCGCTTCTGCCTTTAGATGTCTCTGGGACAAAACAGCTGAATGAATGCTAAAGCGTTAAATAAAAGTGAAATCATCAACAGTAGCCCGACCCCTATTATGTTTACAAATACAGGCACAGCCATTTAGAGGCCATTTCTGGTTATTGATGTCAGAATTTATTTGCATTTTGGCATGGATGTATTCCGTAATGTACTTGTCTATGTGAACATCGCTTTTTTGAAATTACCGGTAAAGTCTTTCCGGACATTTTTCAGGTATTTACCATTATCACTGTGTGAAAGACGCTAATGAATCAATATATTTCACAATGTTTATATGGAATACTCCTGGCATACTTGATTTTGATCAGTCAATCATAGTTTCCAGCAGTCAAAAATTTCTAAAAAAAAATTTTCCAACCCAAATGTTTCATGCCTATACGTTTATGTATAGTGAAGGGACCATGTAAACAGTGTAATGATGTACAATCAGCCCTTCATTACAGCAAAATCCCCCCTTTAAAACCTCAAAGCTCTAAATAACAGCACCATCATCCTTTCAATTTCATTTCCTTTAAACCTATTCCTTTAGTGAATCTGTAACTAAAACAACACAAGCGGCGTGTGCCAACAACATTATCAGCAATTCATTCTTAAAGAATTTGTCCGCTATATCCTTTTCATGTGTCAAGTGAAATGGCACCATAAGACCATTGCTGCGGCACTAATAGTCATGGATAATCAACACTCCTCCTCACTCTCACACACACACCTCCATCCCCTCTTACCGCATTCAGTGTGCAAATCCTCTGATTGAATGATTAGCACTAAGAGGGACAGGCTTCGCTTTATTGCAGATGTAAGCAGTCCATCAGAGAAACAGCTCATTAGAAATCTATTTAGTGTGTATGGCTTTAATCACAAGGTCGACTTTTTTAAATCTCTCCAACATGCATTTCAGGACCTTTTCCTAAGCTATTGATGTGATGTCATATGCTAACCAAATCTGAGTAGATCAAATCATGTCTTTTTTTTAACTCATTGTTGAACAAACAGGACTGATCAGAGTCCAACATAATGAAATACATAATCATGCAAAAATCCAATCTGATAATCTCTGGTTAAATTTGAGTACACAGGGATGTGTGTGATTTCTTTCTTGTGGGCTTTTTAATGTCTGTGTATATTGATCCAAAAGTGGAGTCCACTGTTGAAGTGATAATTTGCTTTGTCCTTTAATAAGCAGAGGGTGGATACAAAAAAAAAAAAAATCACCCAATCATTTAATAAACTGGCCAAACTCATTGTATTTTTTCCGGTTGTCAAATGGTAACCTTAGACTGCAAACTACCAAGGGACTATTGAGATCATCTATTGTAATAGTGGGTTGATAGTAGGGCTTCACAATATGTCGCAAATGTATTGTCATGATAATACTATATGCAATAGTAGATGTGTAATAAATGACAATGATTGTTTATCTAAATGTCAGATAAAAAAGAGAGGAAAAAAAGACAGAATAATATATTCAATATCAGAATGTCAGAGTCAGAATATCTGCAGAGGTTTTTACTCTGTCATAGTGTTTCAAAGACTAAATGTTTGCACCTTGCTCTTAGTCTCAATTAGATTTAATTAAATGTGACAATTATATTTGACCTGTTTATTATAATATATCCCAGAAATGATCAGATGTGCTCCAACGTTAGGCATATTCAAACCAAGACTTAAAAACACATTTGTTTAGCAGAGCCTTTACTGAATGAGCACTGTGCTACTGTACATCCGACAGATCGCACTATAACATCTTTCTTTTCATTTTTTTATTCCTTTAAAATCTGTTTTTAACATATTTGAATCTGTTTTAATATTTTTTGCTTTTTATATCTTACACTTGTTTCTTTTATTCGTGTTAATGTAAAGCACTGTGAATTATCATTGTGTATGAAATGTGCTACACTGTTAAAAAAAATAAATTAAAACAATTTTTTTTTCTCTTCAACAAGTGATTGAAAAAAGTGAAATAATGGCCAATTAAATTACAGAAATTTTAACGTGAAAAATTGGACGTTAAATTACAGAAATATAACATAAAATAATAACCATTAAATTACAGAAAATTAATGTAAAATAATGGACAAAAAATACAGAAATTTAACATAAAATAATGTAAGGTAAATTACAGAAATTTTACGTGAAATAATGGACATTAAATTACAGAAATTTTACGTAAAATAATGGACATAAAATTACAGAAATTTTCATAAACATAATGGATGGTAAGTTACAGAAATTTATCGTAAAATACTGACCATTAAATTACAGAAATTAAGCAAAATAACAGACATTAAATTACAGAAATATATCGTAATATACTGACCACTAAATTACAGAAATTAAACAAAATAATAAACGTTAAATTACAGAAATTTATTGTAAAAAATGGACGTTAAAATACAAAAATTGTATGTAAAATAATGGACGTTAAATTACAGAACTTTAAGGTAAAATAATCCATGTTAAATGACAGAAATTTTACGTAAAAATGGATGTAAAATTACAGAAATTTAATGTAAACTAATGGAAGTTAAATTACAGAAATTTAATGTAAAATAATGGATGTTAAATTACAGAAATTTTATTTAAAATAATGGACATTAAATTACAGAAATTTAGGGTAAAATAATCCATGTTAAATGACAGAAATTTAACGTAACAATGGACGTTAAATTACAGAAATTTAATGTAAAATAATGGCCATTAAATTACAGAATTTTAACATAAAATAAAGGACATAAAATTACAGAAATTTAATGTAAAATAAGAAGCATTAAATTACAGAAATTTACTGTCAAATAATGGACGTTAAATTTCAGAAATTTAATACAAAATAATGAGCATTAAATTAGAGAAATTTAATGTCGAACAATGGATGGTAAATTACAGAAATTTCTTTAAATTGAAATTTCTGGTAGATTTCTGTCATTTAAAGTCTGCTATTTTATGGTTAATTTCTGTAAATTAATGGCCGTTATTTTACTTTGTTTTTTTTTCAAGCCCCCCTAACCGCTGGAAAAAAAAAAAAAAAAAAAAAACATAAGATAATGGATTTTTTTACGGTGTATATAAATAAACTTGGCTCACCTCACCTTGCCAAACATCATTAAATATATAAATGATAAAAAAAAAAACAGCATTTTTGAGAAATGGGAAATGTTATTGTATAATATATATTGCTATCGCAATCCAATGCAACGATATCACATATTATTTATTCCATATGTAAATGAGAATTAATTTCCATATTAGATATATAAACTTAATAATAAATATAAATATGATAAAATATGTAGCATTTGTTGTACCTTTTTTGACTTTTTGTTTCTCATTTTTCAAAATAGCAAAACTTGATGCAGGTGCAACAGACATTTATGTTATACACCTAGCTACATATTATTCACGCTCAAATATTAATTTAAGGTTTGACATTGAGACCATATTACTCTATTATAGCTATGAGCTGCATGCTAAAACAGGGAACTGCAAACCAAAAGCAAAAAATACTTGTGGGGCGGGAAGGTAGCTCCGTGGCTATGACTGTCACCTCAGCAAGAAGGTCACTGGTTCGGGTCCTGGCTGGGCAGTTAACTTTTCTATGTGGAGTTTGCATGTTCTCTTCGTGTTGTTGTACGTTTCCTTCACATGCTCTGCTTTCCCCCACATTCCAAAGACATGCTCTATTGGTGAATTGAATAAACTAAATTGGCTGTAGTGTGTGAATGCGAGAGTGTATGGGTTTTCCCCAGTACTGGGTTGTGGCTGGAAGGGCATCCACTGCATAAAGCATTTGCTGGAATAGTTGGTGGTTCATTTCACTGTGGCGACCCCTTATAAATAAGGGACTAAGCTGAAGAAAAATAAATGAATCAAAATACAGGAGATTAATAGGCGAATGCATTACGGTTGATTGATACTGCCATGTTTTATAGGCAACACTTTGTTCCAGGCCCCTGTGCAATGTTTCATTCATTTGCAATTTAGAAGAGAAAAAAAGTAAGAAGCCCTATGATTAGAATGAAAACACTAACAGTTTTTCTCACCATATGGAGTCTATGTCATTCCATTCACTCACATTATTTACACCTAAATGACTAAAGCATGAACACACATTAACTGGGTTCACAGATTTTTTGCTGAGAACAGAAACACAAAACAAAGCAAAAGTAAGAACATTCACAGATGATGGAATGTAATGCATCACCTTTTAATATGTAACAATACTGGAACAGGTGCATCTCTAAATTCAGCAAACACTTATCAAACTAAAAGCATGTCGTTAACCAAGTTCTGGCAAAATGCAAATTTTTGCCTTTTTAATTTATATTAATTTATTTAGATTTAAATACAATTTCAGTTTAATTCTTGTTTAATTAATCCGATCTATTTTAATTAACTGGAAAATGATTCTGAGACTTTGGTGACTGATTCAAACAATTCATAAGACTTTATAAGCATTTTTAATGAAACTCATGAAAAATGATTCTATGAAAAATACATTTAAAAAAAAAAACTGCCTGTCACCACCTAATGATGTTATGCTTTAATTCAGTGTTTCGCAACCACATTGCTAGAGGACCACCAGCTCAGCACATTTTCTTGTCTTGTCTTGATACAATCTTCTGGTTATTTACACTATTATTTACACATATTATTTACATTATTTATTTTATTTACAAACAATAAACTGTTATTTCAGCCCTTCTGCAATACTCTGACATTTGAAACATAATTATTGAGTGATTCCTGATTTAAATGCACATAAAGATTTATAACATAATAAATGTAAGATTTTTAAAAAAATTTTTGGCCTTTTATGGGCAAGTTTAACTTGTAAGTAACAAGTTGTTAATTTGTATACTGTATTATACTGCTAATATAATTTCAAGTTCTAAATTTGTCAAAAATGAATGAATGAATGTTGGTATTTAAAAATGTTTAGATTTCTTTATTAAAAAACATATAACAGTGATTAATTTATGGCAACTAATAAAACAGTTATGGTAACTAAAAACTGAATTAGACTGAAATGCAATAATTTGTACCTTTTGTAAAGCTGCTTTGAAACTTTGAAGCATCAGCTGTGTGAGTCTAATCAATGGAGACTTGGAGCAGGTGTGTTTGTGTGTGTTGCATGACTGGATCTTGTGGTTTATATACTGGCAGAATTGTAGTTCAATGCAATCTGTGAGTTTACCAGCGATCTGCACAGGCTGGATCAATCGGATTATTAGTGTCAATGTAAACGCATTCAATGAATTTTGAGGAAAGAACTATACAAATAACTTGAACTGAATTGAAATGATTAATGGCAGCTTTAAATAAATTGTTAATCTGATTACATTGAAAAAAGTAAAAATGCTTGGAAATTTGTTTTCCTTGCTGAAAAGTCACATGAATTTTACATGTGATCGCATGGAAATATACATGTGTTTCAGATGCGATCCCATGAGATTCACACAAAAATTATCCAAAACCATATATTCAATGTGGTTCTCATATCTTCAATTGTGAAATTTTTATGTGCAAATGTGCTCATGTGATCAAGTGCAAACTTACATGTGTCAACTGGTGTGACATTTCTGCTGTTTTTAAATTTTTTTTTTAACAACACATCCAAAGAAAAACACATCTAATTGGTATCCGTTTAAATCTATATCACTTCCTTCAGTTGACTAGTCAAACACTGCAACCCGCTGGCTAATCGATTTTGAAAATACATCGTTTGCTCACCCCTAACGGCTCCTACATCAAAGAACAGAGAAAAAAAGTAGCATCAGTCCACTTTGCAAAATGGATTCAGTAATTCAACCCATGATGATGCTGGAATTTACCTCCACAGACATCTATCTCGATAAAATATGTCAAATAGAGGCTCACCGTCTTCATCACACACCACGCTGATTGATTTGGACATTTGGAGCCGAGTAGCGACATGGGGAATCACTGAAATGAATGAAGCCTCCCTTTTGCAATGGTACATTAAGCTATTTGCGGCGAGAGATGAAGAAAAAAAAAAGTTAATACGAGACTAGCAGTTTTCCAACCGTTTCCTGTGGGATTTTTCTCAATTACATCCTCGTCGCTCCGCAGTGGAGTGAAGCTCAAGAAATTTCATTCGGAGTTAATGTGATGTTAATACTTGTGCTGAAGATGGCTGCATTACAAAAAGGTTGGACGAATTAACCTACACATAAAAATAGCATGCAGGTCCACACATATCCATTGCAATCCCCTGAAACGTGGCTATAAGCTCTCAGACATTTTGCCTGGTGCATGCTCACATTGGAGTGGGACATTGGGATTGTGCCTTGTGTGAACGAGTTAGATAAAACCGTCAGAAGTCAACATTAACAGAACAATAAAAATCAGTGTCGTGCTGTTTGCAGTAAGCAAGATCCGATGGGACTGCATTATGAACGGCCTTTGTTTGTTATACATCTGAAACATGCATAAAGTTTAAGAAAGGGTCAGACGCGCTGCGAGAAAAGTCCAGCCACAGAGGACATTTCAAGTAACAGTTTTCATGTTCCAGTAACTTCACTAGAAATGGTGCAATGAAACATTTATGAGTCTATGTTGTTGCACTTGCATGTTTAATAAAGATGCAGAGTGATTCATACTGCTGTTATGGCAAACCCTGCATGGGAGTCAACTATATCAGCCAAGAGCCTTTCTCTTACACACACACACACACACACACACAAAGACACAAATACTCCTGTATCTACATCCAGTTGTTTAGTCCTAACCAAATCCTCCTTGAAACCTATAAAACATTCATTCATTCATTCATTCATTCATTCATTGGGCTTAGTCCCTTATTTATGTAGGGCTTGCACAGCGGAATGAACCAACAACTATTCCAGCATATGTTTTATGCAGCAGGTGCCTTTCCAGTTGCAACCCCAACCCAGGATCATTCTGAAAACGTACCCCCATATACAAATTCTGGCAATAATTTCCAGGGGCTACGTTTTTTTTTTTTTTTTTTTTTTTTAGTTTTTGTAAATGCACCAAAGGCCGCTGTGTACTTCTCTCGCGAGTGTCATTCGCGCCTGCTGTTCTACCATAAATCCACCAAAGGTTGCTGTCAACTGATTGACTATCTGAGTGATAGGCTGACCCACCCTTCTCTTTCCCTAAACCAAACCAATTGTGTTTTCAAAAGCATAGATTGACTCACCCACCCACTTCCCTAAACCCAACTGACAATTTTAAAAAGTAATCCAGAAAAAAAAAAGTCCTCACCTGATTTTTACCTTGTTTCGAGACTATACCATATTGTCAACATTATTTATTTTTACATTATTTTTGGCTTCCGTTTTTGTCTTACCCAAGCAAACCCAACCAATTATGTTTTCAAAAGCACAGATTGACTTGCCCACCCACTACCCTAAACCCAACTGACAATTTTAAAAAGCAAAAAAAACCTCTGATATTTACCACGTTTTGAGATTTTACCACATTCTCTCTATTATTTACTTTTATGTTTTTGGTTTCTATTTTTGTCTTACTGGCTTTCTAGTACCTTTCTTTGCCAGACTCGAACCACGTTGTCGAGGTCAACTCCTCTCTGCGTCTAAAGTCTGCCGATGTACACCGCGAGCTACTGGCAAACTGATAACAGTGGGAAAGCTGTCCATATGGAGGTAAGCAGTAGAGATCTGTGCGGGACTAAATTTTTAGTCCAATCCCACCCGACTCTGCCAGGTTTTATTTCGCACCCAACCGCTCCTGCTGTATTTTCAGCCTTTGTTCACTCGCTGCCCAACCCGCCCCATTTTCTACCTGACGATCATTCCCGCTAAGTTTAGATCTTGTTTCCAAAACCTCACATTTAAATTATGTGCTACCAAAAGAGAGAGAGAGCAAATAAAAGTGTAGGTTGTGCAAGAATTGTAGGCTAAATGTTAGTTTTGTTTGCCTCTGTGATGAGGCATGAGTGCCGCGTGATGTGCGCTGAGGTTTCTGGCTGATGAGACTTTTTCATTCAGATTTACAAACATATTCACCCATTATATTTGCCAACTACCAACTGTGTTTTATACATCATATCAGCATGATTACTATACACATAGCAGGTACATATTGGACCAAGGAAGAATGTAAAATGGATAGCGATTAAATATGCCTCCCAAAAAACACCCAGTTGGATGCTACAGTTCAGACAGCCTAAAACAACCGATGCACAGCTCTCTTTCTCTTATTCACACACACACACACACACACATACACACACACACACACAGCACTTTATCTATCTATCTATCTATCTATCTATCTATCTATCTATCTATCTCCTGTTCAAACTACACCTAAGTTACCGACCGCCACCACGTTTTATTCAGAAATGTACTAAGTCAGGTCAATGTATACTTCTAGTAAGTGGTCAGCTGGTGAGCGCTTAAAAGGAATGACATCATACCTCCCCGTGTCATTCATTTTAAAGACAAAATGCAGCCAAACGTACCTCTGGCTGCATAATTCATGATCTATATATCAATTCACAGAAATGTATACAGGGGTACGTTTTCAGAATGAGTGTTGTGCAAACCAGCACTGAAAAACACCCATACACATTCATACACTAAGGCCAATTTAGTTAATTAAATTCACAATTCACGCATGTTTTTGGACTGTGGGGAAAACCAGAGGACTCGGAGGAAACCCATGTGAACACAGGGAGAACATGCAAACTCCACACAGATATCCCAACTGATCCAGCCTGGACTAAAACCAGTGACCTCCTTGCTGTGAGGCGACAGTGCCAACAACTAAACCAAAAAAACATCCATATTATATTTCTAAACACATTTCCAGAATATTCACATGCAATATGACTTATTTCTATTTTCAAAGTTTAAGCAACTTTTAAGTGTTTTTTTTTTTTTTTCATAATGCATCAATAATGTGATGCAAATTAAACAGGAAACTTTATAATCCTCTTAACATACATTATTTGCACCACAAATAATTAAGAAAGTCTTTCTAAAAAAAAAAATCCAAAGGCATTTTTTTTTCTGGCTGTCACTGCCGGCTATGCATTCCAAAGATGAGGCTGTAAACTCTTTAAAGGTTGAAATGAGCCTCTGAATAGTTGTTAGAGCAAAATCATTAGGCTGGAGGGAGAAATTTGCATGCAAATCTTAGAAACACTCGGTGGGTATATTCTTCAATTTTGAACTTTACTCATGAACCCCTGAAGCAAGATAGGCCATTGTGTGTGAGGATTTTACAAGTTTAGCCGACTTTAATGGCCATACAAGGCCAAAAATGATGGCAAATATGGTTATCAATTTAAAGCCGAATCTGTTACAAGACCCTAACTGCAGTTAAAACAGTAAATCCACTCAAGCCTGCAGCTGTAAACTTGATTACGGTGCCATGGTTCTTTACCCATACTTCATTGGTGCAATGCTAATTTACTAGACCATTTTTACACACAATAATTATAAACTCTTGTTACACTTTGAGCTAGGCTTTGAGTGTGTGTTGAGGCTGGATGGTAGGGTTAACACAATTTTGTGATTATTGTTTACCCATTTATACAGTTCTGTTGTGCAGCAAGCAGCTAAAATTAATAATTAATAATTACTGTAGATACATACATACATACATACATACATACATACATAAATACGTACATACATACATACGTACATACATACATACAAACAATGTTTTATTGGAACCAATGGTGTAGTCTTAAAAAAAGTTTGTGTACTATTACGCACCCAACACAAATTTTAAATAAAAGTAGGCAGAAAAACAACAAAAGTCATTGTTTCTTTTATTCATTTGCTACTGTAAATTTATGTCAGTTCCCATCCTGTTCCTTTGTGCCACCTGGTGGCAAAGTCGCAAACTGCAGTCATACCTAAAAACATGTTCTTACTCCTTCAGAGCGGCGGTTGTACAAGGCACAGCCGTAATGGTTATTTAAAAGTGTCACCCACTGTATGTATGTATGTATGTATGTATGTATGTATGTATGTATGTATGTATGTATGCATATATATATATACACACACACACACAAACATTTATACACACACACATTTTATAGTGCAAGTTAAACAAAAATTGCGAAAAATATGCGAGTTTTGCGAGAATTTGATAAACAGTTAAAGGGGATGCCAATACATGTAAATTAAGAACGTCTAATTAGCAGTCTAATCAAAAGTGAGTATATGCAATTTTTTTATCCTCAGAAGTCATAACTTGACGCAGTGGGGCAGTAGATAGTGCTGTTGCCTCACAGCAAAAAGGTTGTGGGTTCAAGCCTCCGCTGGGTCAGTTGGTAGGCTAAATCGTCGGTAGTGTATGAGTGTGTTTGAATGTTTCCCAGAGATGGGTTGCAGATGGAAGGGCATCCACTGTGTAAAACATGTGTTGGATAGTTAATGGTTCATTCCGCTGTGGCGACCCCAGATTAATAAAGGAAATAAGCTGACAATAAAATGAGTAAGTCGTAATACCCAAACAGCTCAGGGAAAAAAAGGTATATGGAGTATACATGCCAATGGCCCCGACAACACCACTGATTGGAACCTAATAGTTATATTTTATTTCAATTTAAAAGATTGATTACATTGTTAATGTTTTGTTCATTCATTTAAATAAACAATTTATTATTGATTCAGATTTTAAATGAACCATAAGACACTGAATAAAAACAATAGCAGATATGAATGCATATAAAATATAATGAATTTACAGGACTTTGAGAATGAAGAATGAAGTTACTATTCATTCAAGTCTATTCAAGTCCAACAAACATATGGAAAATATTTTGTCCCCCTCTATAGTAATAGTAAATTTATAGTAAATGAATATCAAGATAATTTGTATCTTATGAAAAAATTCAAAGACATTCTGTGAACTATATTCTGCCCATATCTCCCAGCCCAAGTTACACAGATCTTGCTACCATTTAAAAATGTGAACATGGAAATGCAATGTAAAACATGTCCAACCCTACGACTATTGTTCTAAAAAGAACAATGCCATGGCTTTCCCTATAGTTCCTTTGCTTCCTCAGGACCATAAATCAAACCTTCCTTTTCAGAAAGGATGATACCACAGTAATCTCAAAGGATATGCTGTTGAAAATAGACCACTGGCAGAGGGCAATACGGGAAGCTTTCTCACAAGAAAAAGAAATTGTGCGACATCTCAAAAAGTTGCTCTCTGGGTTCACCGGAAGCTCTGGATTATTAATGGCTAACCAATACTATTATTTGTATGAATAGAAATGTTGCGGGTTAATATTTATAAAGCTTCCAATAAGCCCCGTTTTTCGAACGTACTTTGCTATTAACTACTCGCCGTATTTTTAGCATGAGGGGGGAAAAGGAGAATGATGAAAGTACTTTTCGGATGAAAACTGTACGGAACATGATAATTCCATTCCCTCTTGCTCTAAGCATTGACAGTGAGGGCTCTGATTTATTCATGAACCTTGCGCATACTGCCAAGAAGCATTAAATCGGAGCAAGTGACTGAAAGAGTGGGGGCCACCCAAAAAAAAAAAAGTTGCTGAGAAAAGCAAATTACAATTTCAAAACAAATCAAACCAAGGTGTGGACACCGCATGTCTGGCACCCTCTCCATAACTCTACTGGAAAAACTATTTGTCTCAACATGAACCAATTAAAGCATCTCCCTCTTCAAAACTCACCTTGGGAAACACTTTAGTGAGTACCAATCTTTGCAGAAATAGAAGCACACATCTTTGAAGAGAGAGTGCTTCTTCTTATGGTATTTCATCATCTTGTTGAGGTTGTTTACCACAAAATTACCTTGTATTTTTTGGACGTGTACTATTTTGTCTTTTGGGGCAGCGGAAGCACATCATCTGCAAAACTAGCTACTTGTCCTCGCCAAGTACCTTCAAACGTCCTCCTTAAGCATATCATATCGGCACCCAAGGGAAATGCTTTGCTAAATGTCACATAACATGCATATCTGGGTCCACATCTACAGATATCCTGGATCTAAAGCGTAATTTTCTCTTTTAACCATGTAGAGCCTGGATTATGATATGCAGTCAGAAATATGACATTTAATTAAACCTTTAAGCAACAACAACAAAAAAAACTTTGTGTATCATACTTAATATACTAGCTCAATTAGTGAGCTACAGTAAAAATTCTAAGGTTGTATAATAGGGCTGCACAATATATCGTTTCAGCATCGATATCGCAGTGTGATCATTCGCAAAGGTCACATCACGAATCTACAATGTCAAGTTCAGCTTTAGTTTATGCATCCTCGGGTAATTTGAGTGGAATTTAGCTAACCAAGAACCATATTGTTGAGTAACTGTGAAGTTTAACCATAATAGAGTGAAAGAGTGCTTGTTTGTTATTTAATTAAGTCCTATGGCTGTAAGATTTCAAGTACTAGGGTTGTTAGATTTGGGGAAAACATCTAATTGTGATTATTTTTGATATTGCGATTTCGATTTGATTAGCAATTTAATATTTCAGTTAAGCTTCAGCTCAATCACACTGCTTATATAGCTGTCTGTGGTGCTTTTTTTAGGTTCTAGTTGTTGTATTTCCTTGTGCTGGCAACAATTCTGCGACAGCTCTTACAAATTACCAGTGTCTGTAACTTTGACACCAAAATATTCCCATATTACCGACGTGCTGTTTTTCTTTGATATTAATTCGTCTAATAAAGTTTTTGAAGCAGCTGACGCCATCATCCCACTTGTCTGCGCTTTCCTGTTTTGTGTTGTTTTTTGTGGGTGTTCTGCATAGTTCTTTTTTTTTTTGCAATTCTGATTGGGCAGAACAAAAGTGTGCTTACTCAATTGGCTAGTAAGACCGTCACACACAGACAGCAGTCATGCATTTGCTCTGGGTGGGGAAAATTAAATAATATTTATGCATATCACAGCCTCTTGCGATTAGCCAATTGCAACGTTTCAAATCGTGATTTGATTAATTGCACTGCCAAGTACATTTTCATAATTTCTGGACAAGAAAATATAACATCAATAAAAAAAAAATATTCCATTTAACTTTTATACAATGAAAACTACACAGTTTTTATTTGCTTACATTTGAAGAATTCAGATGCAAAATCCATCAGATCTCATTTCTTGAAAATAAGCATTTTCTATCAGGCTCCTTTGATTAGGTTCAGAGGTTTCATTTTATTGGTAATGATACGGTTATTAGCTGGTAAATAGACAATTCCTTGGTTTTTAACGAGATAGACTTTCTTTTGCATCAAAACCAGCTAAATCCACTTGTCTTTTTTTGCAAAAACCTCTAAATCCACCTATTGAGACAAGGTAGTGTAATAGTTGAAAATCACTAAAGATGCAATTAGAAATTATTTTAACAAACATAAAACACACCTAACATTAAATATACATATATCTGTCAAGTAAGTGGTGGTTCATTCCACTGTGGCAACCCGTTATAAATCAGGGACTTAGCCGAAGGAAAATAAATGAATGAAATCTGTCAAGTAAATGCATTAAGTCAATAACATTAAAACTGACATTCATTTAATCTTAACAATCTGTTGTCATTTCTGATATGTGGGATTTACATTTAGTGTAAGTAGAGCAATGTAAACATAGTAAAGTAAGCTTGTTAGATTCAAATACTGTAGTAGTGCAAAACATTCTGATAAAAAAAAACCTTTTTGAAGTTTGTAACGTTTAAATAATGAATTGTTACACTTTCGGCTGTACAATATATTTTTTTATGATGCACACAGTTTTGAGGTAAGGGATGTTTTCGTTTGCCATTTAGTGACAGTCGGACAGGCTTGTGCAATTCATCAAACAACATCTTTTAAATTTAAATCTGAACAAAACCATCTCCTCATGAAAACCGGCATATCAGCAAACTCTTTTTTCTGAATGGGCTGACACTGCAATTTGGATTAAATGAAGCAAAATTATTTGTTGAACATACGCTACATGCCTAAAGCATTCACTCAATGTCATTAGCTCATTTTTGGCGGAAGTGGTGTTTAGCAGCTTTTGCATCTGAACTCTTCATTTGATTATTCAACTTATACTCGAATACAGTTAGTAAAATATCATTTATGCAGATAATCTGATCAACGAAATCATCCCAATCAATATAAAATTATCAGTTCTTTGCAAATTGAACTATTCAAGTCATCTGGTGAAATACTGTAATTATGTTCATATCGCAAAAAAAAGTTAGATTTTTCCTGTATCATGCAGCCCATTTGTATACATAAAAAAACCTCACATTTAGTCAAAGAACCATTTATTAATTTATACCACGACCAATTTTTACATGCCATCTTTAATGACATGCGCAAAGTCATCACAAAGGCAAAACAAATGACAAGGAACATGATAGTCGAGGAACTTGATAGTAAACAAATAATGGTTACCAAAGCAGTGTTGTTGTTTGGCTGGCTGACTTACTATAAAACTAATATAGTTGCCATTGCTCAAAATACATTTCTTCCATTGAATATTACCTCCAAGTGTATCAACAGTGTTCCTTTTATTGCACCACATTCGAAACCAGTGTACAAAAACATCTGTGCATAGCATCCCAAACATGACCAAACCTGTCATATAACTGAAACCAATTAAACATGCTAGTCTTTCATAAGGCATAACAGATTGTTTAGATTACCCTGATAATTAAGAAACCTTAGAAACAATATTCTTCATAGGGTTAATATGTTCAGGACATCTGCTACATCTGGCTGACAGCAAACAGTGTGCATTATACATAATCACCAACTGAATCTCTAAATATGTAAGGATCCTGTTAAAAAATAAATTGTTTACAAAGAGAAATGTTGGACTGTTCAAAGAGGCAGCTGCTTATGATCTGTGAGTTGTGACAGGAGCAGACAGCGGTTTGCTGGAGGTGCTCAACCACGGCACGTGCACCATCTATCACTAAGATCACTATCACCTTGCAGGAGATGAAGCTTGTAGACCTCAATCCCACAGCTGGAGTGCTGTGTAATCTAAACTCAAAACCAAGACGGGCAGACAATTCCACAGCTAAAACCGCTCCCTAATTCCCAGAAACTTCACCTGCTATTTCAGTCGTTCTGCGATAAAGAGCTGTTCGCATTAAGAATGTTGGCTATAATGATAACATGGATGTTAACATCCACAGTACAATAGGGTTGGTTATTAAAAGTGTTTATAGTTATAAGTAAGTGTCTATTATAGTGTGGTTTTTGCCATTTTACAACACCCTAAAATTTTATGTACGCATCATATACTCTAACATATATATATATATATATATATATATATATATATATATATATATATATATATATATATATATATATATATATATATATATATATATTCTTTTTTTTCTGTTGAACATAAAACAAGATATTACAAAAACTGTTAAAAGTCATCTGTCATTGATATCCATAGTAGGAACAAACATTATATAGAAGTCAATAGATGTTCCAAACATTCTTTAATGTCTCCTACAGCTATTCCAAGCGGGTACTGGCAGGACGTTCACAGGCATTAGAGGATTACGATGTACCGTCTTGATTTTACCTGTACCAGGATTTCTTATTTTATATGTGTTTAAGGTTTTACTTTTGCCCACAACAACATAAACCACCCTCTCAATATTAAAAAAAAAAATTATGTTTCAAAAAATGTTTGGAATAAGTGTAGGATGAGTAAATGGTGACAAAATGCATATATTTGGGTGAACTGCCCCTTTAAATGCTTTAAAGTGTTTATAGTCATAGTAAATGTCTACTATAGTATACTTCTTTTGCCATTTTAATTGGATGCTACACAACAAATTATTAATTTACTCAATCACTCTAAGTTTTATGATTTAGTTTTTTTCTTCTTCTGTTGAACACAAAACAAGATATCCTACAGATTGCCAGCAGTCATTGACATCCATATTAGGAACAAAAATATATATAAGTCAATAGCTGCTGTTTTACAATATCATTTAATATATCCTACTTTATGTTAAAGAGAAAAGGTTTGAAGCTCGAACAGGTTTGTAATAAGTAGGATCAGTAAATGACGACACATAGACCATTTTAGGGATTTAAACAAAAACAGTGGTACCAACGTATTTCATGTCGTCAATTATTAATTTCTATAGCTTGCGAGAATCCAAAATGAATCACATATTGATAAATAATGTTGCAATAGCTGTTTTACCATTAAGTTATGGTTGAATTGCCCCTTGTGATAGTTATGAAATAGTTTGATAACAAGCAGGAAATGTGCATTGGCCAATGACATGACCACATTGAAATGGTCTATATTTAGGTGGACCGCCCCTTTAAATACTTGAAAGTGTTTATAGTTATAGTTAGTGTATATGTAACGGAGGCCAGCTAGTAGGTGCTGTGCAGGTAAACCTCACTCCTCTGACCTTTAAAGGTGCTCTAACGACAGACGCTATAGGCCAAGAATTTTAGCCTCCTTTTTAAAGCAACCGACAACCTTTCGCATGGGATACCAGCTTGGAATGGGTTGGGTGGCGTAGGACTGGCGGGGTTACATTGGTGACGTGACCCGGATGGGAGTGAGGTTTGGGGGGTAAGTGTAATGGAGGCCAGCTAGTAAGTGCTGTGCAAGTAAACCTCACTCCTTTGACCTCTAAAGGTGCTCTAGTGAGAAGACCTCTAAAGGTGCTCTAGAGGCCATGGTCTTTAGCCTCCTTGGTAGAGCAACCGACTGCCTTGTGGACGATCGCTGGTTCCATACCAGCTGGTAGCGGGTTGGGTGGTGTAGGACCGGTGGGGTTACATATAGTTATTGTTATAGTAAGTCTTTGAAACTCAAACATATACATTTGTGTGAACTGTCTCTTTTTTAAATCCTGAAGTTCTGATAGGAAATGCAAATGTTTATCGCTCACAAAAAAAAAAAAACTAAAAAAATAAATCCTTATTGTTATAATTGAAGAGTGGATTTGGTATTCTCATAGACATATAGGGTACATTCACACAATGCCATTTTCAACTTAAAAACAGAAAACTTTTTTGTATTTTAGCCATTTATGTAAAAAAAAAGAGCAGGCAAAAAGTACAGGTTTTAAACTGATACCTTTATTGCCTTGTAGTATATAAACTACCAAGATGAGATGAAAATGGTGACGTCATGCGCATATATTATGTGCTCCGTCTATCGGTATGCAGAAGTACATGACAACCAAAACAATAATGGTAGTCAAGCATTATTTCACCAAACTCTCATTCAGATCAGACTTTATTCAGTAATTTCCTCTAAAACAGTTTGTCTTTTCCACTCATGTCATTTAGGCGACTCAGGCTATCCGACAATTATCACCAATAACCATAGAGGTATTTCATCCGACTAACATTCAGTTCTGACTCTATTCTGCTATAAGCAGTCCTATTCAAAATTATAGATGAAACAATTCACTGCAGTTCCCAGGAATTAAATATTTGCAGCTGATCATTAATAGCATAGAAAACAAAAAGTCTTGTTCAAGACTATGTTTTAACATTAATTCCCTTTTCTCTTCATATACTAATCTCATATTTTCCATGTTTTAAGTGCTATAAAAGCCATTAACGTTTAATCAAACAGACCACAATTATTGTACTACGAATAAAGCATAAGCGGGAGTTCAATTCTCAGGGCATCGATGAAGACAATGTCACAATAAATCTTCCGCATGACTATATTCATAACATTTCAACAGCATATGGGGATCAATGCACCATTCTTATTAATAACTGTCAACAGAAGGGAGCCAGTGTAGTGCATACTCGGTTCAGAATCATAGCATTGCTAAGTGTGTGCGTTAGCTAACACGTTAAGAGTTATTTTTCTAGAAAGTTGCTTTATTAGCAGATGTTAGCAGAAGGTTATACACCCAACACCATCTGGAGACAAGGCAAGGGAAGCTGCTGTACTTCAATAATCAGCCATACGAAATGACATCAGATGCACAGAAAAACCAAGTGCGCATACTCGCTTGTCCTAATCATTATTTGATCAGCTTTTGATATTTATACGCAGGGGAATTTCAAGCATTTTCCCAGAAGCATTCAAAGTTGATAGAGACTAAAGAGCGCTCTGAAGAGCAGCAAGTTTTATCAGAATATATAGATGTTTTACAAACGCGAGAAAAAAACAAGTGCTGATATTATTGTTAGGAGGCACAATAACTGATTACATGTATCTAGACTACATAATCAAAACATACTGTATGTGTGTTATTCATTCATTCATTCGGTTTACTCCCTGATTTATCAAGGGTCACCACAGCGGAATGAACCCCTAACTACTCTGGCATATGTTTTATGCAGTGGATGCCCTGCTGGCCACAACTCAGCACCGTGCTGAGAACTATGTGTATTATATTTCAGGATATTACAGAGTATAATCAATTTCCACACAATGACAGCAAATTACTAATCATTTATTTCTTTTCCCTAATCACTAAAATGGTTAGTGCGTTTTTTTCTGTTTAATAAAATAAAAAAAATAAAATAGGCAAGCTAATTAAAAAGTCATGTAAACATAAATGGTAGTAATAATTAATTTCTACAATAAATACATTGCTGACAACACTTTGTGCTCTGTATTTTGTTATCAATAACAGATGACAATTTGTAAGTAATCTGGCAAGCACATACTGCTATATCATCTTGCTCACAGCAAGAAGGTTGCTGGTTTAAGCCTCAGCTGGGTCAGTTGGCGTTTCTGTGTGGAGTTTGCATGTTCTCCCTGCGTTCGCGTGGGTTTCCTCCGGATGCTGAGGTTTCCCCCACAGTCCAAAGACATGCGGTACAGGTGAATTGGGTAGGCTATATTGTCCATAGTGTATGAGTGTGAATGAGTGTGCATAGATGTTTCCCACAGATGAGTTGCAGCTGGAAGGGCATCCGCTGTGTAAAACATATGCTGGACAAGTTGGCAGTTCATTCCGCTGTGGCAACCCTAGATTATTATAAAGGGACTAAGCCGAAAAGAAAATTAATAAATTGTATATATATATATATATATATATATATATATATATATATATATATATATATATATATATATGATTCTGCGTTGGTCTGATCTCGACTACTTTATTCAGTCTCAAATCAAATGAGATTTTAACAGACCTTCGAGAAGTAACCAAGATAATCATAACCTCTTCATTAAACAGCAAGGTGTATAACCCCACCTGATTTCAAAAAGCAGACTGTTATATTATACACAGGATGCGTTTTTGCCCTTGTCTGCTCTACTTTTTAATCATGTACACATGCGTCAGACAGACGTTTCTGACCTGTGCGTTGCGCCTTGCGGCTTGCGCCATTCTTTCCAATACAATGAGTAGCGACTGTGGAGTCATTCAGCGCGCGCTTTAAAAATATTATATAGTTTAAAATATTGTTAAATTGGTGAAACGACTAAAATTTAACATTTTGATTTTGTTTATTTAAGAACAGTTAGAAACTTTAAAAACGCGTTGCGATAATGCTTCAATAGCGCGCCCTACGTTTCTGTCACGTAACGTTAGATTTTTTGACAAAGAACATCTAAGCGGACAGGAACTTATTGTAAAACTCGGACGTGACAGGTTCACAAGGTACCCAAATGAACGATATTGTAATGATATAGGGTAACGCGTGGAGCACAAGTGTCCTTCAGGTAAGTGAGTCTCAGGAGAACTCAAACAAAACGCACCAAACGCGTGCCGTGAATGTGCGCGTCTCCGTAGTCCCTCATCATAACTCAACGTGCGTGTAGGTACACATCATGTCATTCATCCCCGGTTAAACACACTGCGCAGATGGAAGCGATCGTCTTACCTTTAAAATGAAGCTGGTTCCAGTAAACGCTCTGGACGGAGACAGTGGGGAGCGATGTGGTCTGCTGGAGACACAGTGAGGTCTGCTGTCCGAACTGTTGCCTGTCTCCTCTCAAAGCGCATGTAGGCTATTCTTAACTGAACCAAACCCCTCCCCTGCTTCACACAGGAAATTTTAAGCCACGTTGTATTTTGTCCAGATCTATACAGCTACTTGAATGAACTGCCTGCATGCTCGAGTCGATGTGATAGTCTCGCGCGACATACTGTACTAAAATATACATTTTGAGATCAATTTGTCAGTAATGTGGTGTCAAAATATGACAAGAAGTCAGTGTTTTGCATGACGATTTTAGTAAAACGTATTTTGTTTCTGGCATAGAGTAGCCTACATGTCAACAAGCAGGTTAGTAATCTGTGTAAACATCTGTAACAGTGTGAAATTTAAACATTGTCCCAAAAAACAACACCCGAAACTCTTATTGAACAGTGATTAAAAGTTTGATCATTTTTAGACATGTGAACAGTATAAGATAATTATTATTGAATGAATTAAACTCATAATTAAAATGAAATCTATAGGCTTCAGTAAATGTGTGAAATTGGGTTAAATTAAGGCATAGCTCACCAAAAACTTAAACAATTGTACCATAATATACTCACCCCTTACTTGATTGACTCTTTTTTTAAATAATCTGTTTTGAAGAAAGCTAGACATATGTAACCATTAACTTTAATAGTAGCCTAAGAAGAACAAATACTATAGAAGTCAATGGTTACATTAGTAACATTTACCCTCAACTGCAGATGTAACTTGGTTTGAAATTTGCATCTGATGCAATGGCATTCAGTGATTAAGTCAGACTTTAGTTTCTAGAAGTGTACAAATACCAACAAACATGAGCCACTGCACATTTATTTGTTATGTAATGTGCATAACTCACTAGCCACTTTATTAGGTACCAGTACTGGGTTGGACCCTTTTGCCTTCAAATCTGCCTTATTCCTTCATGGCACTGGAAATATTCCTCAGAGATTTTGGTCCATATTGACATGATAGCATCACGCAGTTGCTGCAGATTTGCCGGCTGCACATCCATGATGCGAATCTCTCATTCCACCGAAAGTTTACAAAAAAAAAAAAAAACAGTCTAAGATGATTTGTGCTTTATGACATGATGTGTTATCCTGCTGGAAGTAGCCATCAGCAGATGGGGACACTATGGTCATAAAGGGATGGACATGGTCAGCAACAATACTCTGGTAGGCTGTGGCGTTAACATGATGCTCAATTGGTACTAATGGGGCCAAAGTGTGGCAAGAAAATATCCCTTACACCATTACACCGCCACCAGCCTGTACCATTGATACAAGGCAGGATGGATCCATGCTTTCATGTTGTTGACGCCAAATTCTGACTCTACCATCTAAAAGTCATGGCAAAAATTAAGACTCATCAGAGCAGCAACATTTTTCCAATCTTCTATTGGTCAATTTTGGTGAGCCTGTGCAAATTATAGTCTCAGTTTCCTGTTCTTAGCAGACAGGAGTGACACCCGGTGTGGTCTTCTGCTGCTGTAGCCCATCTGCCTCAAGGTTGGAGGTGTTGTGTTTTCAGAGACACTCTTATGCATACTCAGTTGTAACAAGTGGTTATTTGAGTTACTGTTGCCTTTCTATCAGCTCGAATAAGTTTGGCCATTCTCCCCTGACTTCTGGCATCAACAAGGCATTTGCACCCACAGAACTGCCATTCACAGGAAATTTTCTCTTTTTTATGGACCATTCTTTGTAAACCCTAGAGATAATTGTGTATGAAAATCCCAGTATATTTCAGCTTCTGAAATATTCAGACCACCCAGTCTGGCACCAACAACCATGCCACATTCAAAGTCATTTAAATCACCTTTCTACCCCATTTTGTTGCTGAGTTGAACTTCAGCAGATTGTCTTGATTGATTTTATGCCATGTGATTGGCTAATTGAAATTTGTATTAACAATGACAGGTGTACCTAATATACCAGTGAGAGTAGATCAGCTTTCTTCAAAATATCTACTTTATGAGTTTTTTTTTTTTTCTGTTAAACACAAAAGATTTTGAACAACTTGAGGGCGAGTAGCCTATTATTGTTAATAAATTATAATATTTGGGTGAACTATATAAGTGCAACTACATGGTTGAGTTTGTCCATATGCATACTACATAACAGGGTGTGTGTACGGGTCCAGGCTACATGTTGTGATTGTCAATGCGTTGCAAGTAATTAGATCATTACATTATTTAATTTATATTTAAAATCTATTTTATTTATAGTTAAAATTCCTACATAAAGCATTTTCTTTTCAACAAAGAGTGCTGGAAATAGTATTAGTTTCACACAACCACACAAAAAAAAAAAAAAAAATTCATCAGTCAGTTGTTTTGAGCATTCAGGATAATAATAGAGTATATTTATATTTGCGCAAATTAGTTGTCCAAAAAAACATTCACCATCAACTGCTGATGTAACTTAATTTGAATTTTGCATCTGATGCAACTGCATTCAGACATTAAGTCAGACTTTAGTATCTAAAAGTGTACAAATACCAACAAACAAGAGCCACTGCATATTTATGTGTGATGTGTTGTGCATATACATCAGCTTACTTCAAAATATATTCCTTATGAGTTAATTTTTTTTCTGTTGAACATAAAAGATTTGGAACAACTTGAGGGTGAGTATAATTTTGAGAAAATATAATAGAACTATCCCATTAATAAATATAACCACATGGTTGAGTTTGTCCATATTTATACTGTAACAGTGTGTGTACGGTTCCATGCTACACATTTTGATTGATCTGACTTACAATGCATTACCACTAAAACATTTAATTTATATTTTAAATCTATTTCATTTAGAATTTCAATTCCTAAAAAAACGTTTCTTTTCAACAGAGAATGCTGAAAAAAATAGCTCATCAGCTCAGTTGTTTTGAGCATTCATATTAATAAAGTATATTTATATTTGCTCAAATTAGTTGTCCAGAAAACATTCACCCTCAATTAACTAGGTCTGAACTGTGCATCTGATGCAATGGCATTCAGACATTAAGTCAGCCGTTAGTATCTAAGATATCAACAAACACAGGCCACTGCATATTATTTTGTGATGTATTGTGCATATAATTCTGTATTTGAAAGAAGCCTTTTAACTTGGATGCTATTTACATCCCACAAGGCCAACTGCAGAAACTATCCTTTCATGGTTTACACCTTAAATAGAGACTCTTAGAAAAAAGAGGTGACTAACTGTCTGGTCTCTTTGTCTTTCCATCCCAACCATCATTAGCAACAAACTCTCAGAGTCAGAGACAGATTTCTCTTCAGTGCTTTTCTCTCCTCCTAGCAGGAAAAGACCTGGCATGGGGGAATTTGTCTCTTTGTACTTTCTTCTGTCGTAATTGTGACCTTTTCTGATGGGTTCTGTACCCTTTCCTGCAGACAGATGAGGACCCTTGCTATCTCCCAAACGTGTGGAAGCAAGCAGATGGCTGGCTTGTCCTCTTTTTTTTTTGGTTAGAAACAAAAGGCACCCAAGGTATAAAAGCATATAAAAGTAGTATTAACATAACAGATTATAACCTGAAGGGACATGTATGCAAAGAACTGTCCTCGGGAGAGTATCACTTGAGCCCTGACTGTTCGCATATCAATACCTCAAGTTCCCTAGCGAAAAACCGCCAACGGAAATAGAAAGGATATGGCAAGGATACCGCAAAGCTCGATTTCATTATCTACAGGGAAAGACGGAGGGAAAGGGAGAGAGTGTCAAGAGTTCCAGGAATATAAACTACACCCAGGACAAATATACAGCTATCAGACACGTTCATACAATTAAGATATTCGTTTCATGTAATTACCGCAAAATCCGGTGGGACACTGAGCGTTACACAATGAACTTCCTGATACTGCTGAATCTTGCAGATGAATGACTGGCTCAGGAGTGTTATATGATTCTGAAGGTTGACAGTGAAAGTGACTTTTGCACAGACTGTGATGGCAGGGTGTTGATTCGCTGGGTTCTTTCTTTTCGCTTTGATGTTTATGCCTATCTGTCCTCTTTTTAATTTACTTTTAATGCGCTGTGGATGGGGGAAGATGAACAGCTTCTGTTAGTGGGTGATGTAGCTTTTTTGACCATTTAAAGTGGTAATACCCAGATTCGTTTTTTTTTTTACGGTTTTCAACTTTTACAGAAATGTGCAAAGAGCTTTATAGGAGACAAGTGAATGTCTTTTATTTTAAACTGTCAACTCATAAATGTCTACATTGTGCAGAGAAATGAGATTTATCAGCAAGATAATGAGAAACAGTAAAACAAATCACTTTTAAGGAATGCTATTTAATTCAGCCAGAATGGATCTATGGTGACAGAGAAGATGCTTTTAGTTTTCTTTGACTGTAGAAAATCATATTTTAAATAAATGCTATTCTTTGAACTTTCATGTTCAAAGAGTTTTATGTCAATGTTCTCAAAAAATAAAAAGTAGCACAAATGTTTTCAGCTTTGATCAAAAGAATGCAGCAAATCTGCATATTAAAATGATTTATGAGAGATCAGTTTAGTATACTTTTAAACTGGGACAGTATACCTTTATTCATTTCAACTGGGGATGCACCGATATGTATTTTTAGCCGATATTGAGAACCGATAACTCTTAAGATTTGGAGGCAGATAACCTGACTACAGCCGATAAATATCTTAAAATGTTGTATTTTTATACAGTAAAAAATTATTTTATTTTAAAAAGTTCGAACTTATCTGATGAACTGATTGTTTGAAATGATCTTATATAGCCTACTCAAAGCAAAAAAATCTATAAATTCAAAATTGCAAGGTGATTACTGATTTTACATAAATCAGCATGCCAAAAAATAAATTATTTTCTTTTCTTTGCATAGCAAATTAACATGCAACTGGACTGTTATATAAAAGATAATAAGTTAAATAATAAAATGGGATTTTATAAAGAAGTTAAATATATTTTAAATAAAATGAAAGAACTGAAACCAGCTCAAATGTTCTTGAATTAAATATTTTACAGTACATACACTGTAAAAAAATATCCAGAATTTTACGGTCTATTTCCGACAGCTGGGGTGCCAGAAAAAAAGTTAAATAACGGCCGTTAAATTACAGAAATTTGCCGTAAAAAAAAAAAAAAAACACCAGACATTAAATGACAGAAATTGCCTTAAATTTAAATTTCTGGTAAATTTCTGTAATTCAACCTCTGTTACTTTACAGTAAAGTACTTTAGTTTAAAGGCACCCCAGATGCCAGAAATAAACCGTAAAATTCTGGATTTTTTTTACAGTGCTGTCTGCTTAATTTGTGTTGCTGTAAAAAAAAAAAAAAGTAATTTTTCAGTTAATTTCCGGCAGCTGGGGTACTGGAAAAAATGTAAAATAACAACCATTAAATAGAGGTTGAATTACAAAAAATTACCAGAAATTAAAATTTTAGTAAATTTCTGTAGTTTAATGTCCATTGTTTTACGGTAAATTTCTGTAATTTAACAGACTTTTTTTACTCTTTTTTTTTCCAGCACCCCAGCTGCTGCAAATAAACCGTAAAATTACAGATTTTTTTTTTACAGTGCATGTACAAATATTTAATGTCTGAGAAAGTGTTTTGAGAAGTGTTTTGACAGTTCAAAGCCACCGTACAAGTGGAAAAACTAAATAAAGATAGTATTACTTTAGAAAATGCATGCAATAAATTGGTCCCATTAGGCATTTTAGATTCTTTTGAACATATATGCTCTGCTTGTCAATCAGACAAAGCTTCTATGTTCATTCTTGCTGTCAATTGTGGGGAAAAAAAAAAAAAAAAATCGATGAAAGGTTTATGATAAACCGCTGTGAGTTTAAAACTTTAACAGCAGGTGTGGTGGGATACACATGAAGCGCAGTCAGATTTGTCCTCGGAGTCAGATTTTTAAAACACCTAAGCATTGAGCACTTATGACTTTATGGCCAATAACGATATGGCCACTGATATATTGTGCATCTCTAATTTCAACGTTTTGTGAGTTCTCCTCCAGAGTATACCTAATATACACAATAGTAAACTAAAAGTTCACTTAAAGAAAAAATCAGAAGCATACTACATTAGTAGCTTCTAAGGACTATTCTTCAAAATGTAACTTAAAGGGGGACCTATTATGCAAAAATCACTTTTATAAGGGATTTAAACATAGTTGTATGGTAACAGTCTCTATATAATCAGCTTTTAATTGTAAAAAAATAGACAATTCCGCCATAAAAACATCTGCAGAAACACTTTGATTGAAATTCTCCATTTGTACATGACACCAGAGGTCGAAAGCTCCACCTATAGGTGAAAATCTCTCCCTTATTAGCATAGAACGTTAGTCTTGCTTTTGAATCTGCCACTATGCTGGCACATATGTATTTGTAGCTCCGCCCTCTTTTGGCAAGAGGGCTGGGGCACAATCTTATTTGAATTTAAAGCAATAGTCATCAAAATGGCACAATTGTCAACGCCTAGGGGCATTTTTAAAGAATCATGAAACATTATTTGTGAGTTACTTTGAGCTGAAACTTTAAATACATCAGAGACAGTTTACATCTTGTAAAAGGGTACATAATAGGTTCCCTTTAAAAGAATGTATTGTATATAAATAAATATTTATTCATTCATTTTCTTTTCGGCTTAATCCTTTTGTTAATCTGGGGTCGCCACAGTGGAAAAACAGCCAAGTTTTCCAGCATATGTTTAACGCAGCGGATGCCCTTTCACCCGCTAGCCAGCGCTGGGAAACACTTACACACTCTTGCATTTACACCCATACAAACACTACAGCTAATTTCGCTTATTTAATTCATCTATAGCGCATGTAGTACTGTAGGGGAAACTGGAGCACCCGGAGAAAACCCACACGAGTATGAGGAGAACACGCAAACTCCACACAGAAATGCCAACTGTCTCAGCCAGGGCTCAAACCAGCGATCTTCTTGCTGTGAGGTGACAGCGCTACCCGCTGCAACACCACGTCACCTAAATAAATGTTATGTAGTAAATTAAACAAAGTAAACTGAAATTACTACTGTTACTCAAAGCATGCTTATACAGTATAAACTTAACAGGAGAAATTTAGCCCCAATTAGTATTGAAACAATACACTTACAAGTACACCACTTGTACTGATATTAGTACACCTACATTACTGCTTGAAATTACTTAAAACCGGTATACTAAAAGTGTGCTTGAATAAAAAATATACGTAGAATAATGTTTTTTTTTTTCATAAAAGGCAAGTGGCATCAAATAATGGAGTAATGACTTCTAAAGAAATATATTTTATATATTAATAATGTAGTACAGCAGTTTAATGAGAAAGTAGTTATTCACTGACTGTAGCTGCTGCTGATTCATACTGTATATCTCAAATTGAATTATTATAAGAAAATCCTTACTGTATGTGCACACGGAGAAGCATATTTGCTTACTGTAACATTTCCTTCATTCTCTGGCCCACTCGAATGCAGATAGATTAAAATTAAAACCTATAAGTATCATCATTCCTCAGTACAAAGTGCAGCATTACCATTGCCTGCAGCTCATTTGCAGCTCAGACACATATGCTGTAGAGCCCTGTGTCCCGTCATCAAACTCCCCAACGTTTTGCTTGGCAAACACTCTCTGACAAACTCATTCTCTACTGAGAACAGGGGCCTCTTTAAAAAGTTTTAAAAAGCCTGGCCTTTTCTTTGTCTAATATGACAAGATACATTCTTGTATAAATGTCAGAGTAAATCAAACACCTTACACATATAACTTTAAAGGTAGTATCTATATAAAGCTGATTCAAAGGGCTAACAATTAAACCAGAGTTTCTAACTTCCAGATGTACTGCATCCCAAATTTTTATTATTCTGTCTTGAAAATAAAGTCTTTTCTTGGAAAAAGGTCAGCACTATGCTTGTGTTGTTAATAGTTGTTCTCACTATTAACAAGCAATTAAGACTTTTATCCAATATCTTAATTGTAGGCAAGTAATAAAGCAATATATAATAGTGGACAACGATAAATAAACTGCAGTGATACAGTTATTTAGCAATTAGATAAATGAAGCAAAACATGCATTAGTATTGACTTTTTTAAACATATTACAAACTTTAAATTTAAAGTATAACCTATAAACCCACTTATTATCATTGGCTGAGCAGAAAAATCAGTCTTGCAATTTCTAGCCAATCAAATAGCACATAGAAAGTAAATCGCATCATATTGACCTTAAAACACGGGCACATTAAAAATGCACCAAATCACTTGGAAGCATTAAAAGTGTCTAGAAGATGTCCAAAAACTGTACATGTAATAATAAAGAGACTACATGTAATGAGAAGATGAAGGATGTTTATTGTATAATGACTGAAATTGAAAACTGGACAATATTAAATGCACTACAGAACTTTACATTTTCACACACACTCACAAATTATATATAAACACAGCAGCCATTTATAGCATACTACTCTTGAGCACTTTTAAAAAGGTTACTTTTTACTCATACTTTGAGTAATATTTACAACAGATACTTTAACTCTACTTGCACTACATTTTTTGGATAAGTTATGGTACTTTAACTTGAGTATGATTTTTCAGTACCCTTTCCACCTCTACTCATATTAAACACACACTCTGATGACCTGAAGAGGAATAGGAAGATGCAACAAATGTAATGGAACCACATCAGGGTGAGGAATTAATTACAATATTTTCATTTTGGGTGAACTAACCCAAATGATATAAGCATTGTGATATTTTAAATGCAAGTTACATTTCTTTCTTTAGAATAAATGTGAAAGACACTAATTCATCACATCTGGCCAAACAGAAATGATTACTATGTATTTGCTTTATTCAAACCCATAACTATATATCAGAATTTGGGGCTGTGTGGTCTATTGAAATTCTCCCATCGTCTTAGAAGCAATTGAAACTCTGTCATGCTGGGTAATTTATCAATACGATGCTCAAACCACAAGTTTGAACTTGGAGTCAATAGCAGGCGACTCTAAAAGTTTGAAATTAAATTGAGCATATACAGTTCAGTAAATGCTTACTTTGAGAGAATGTTATCTAAACTTTTTTTTTTTTTTCATCTTGGGGAATCTATAGAAATCTTGCATTGCAAATGAAAGAATGCAATACACTGGAGTTCAAACAATAAATACCAACAATTTTGAAATGCTTGGATCCTACAGTATAAGATTTTTTCATTATTATTAAATTTTATGTTCATTGAGGCTGCATTTAATTGGTCAAATAAACTATCATAGTGAAATAATTACTCAGTTATTTGATATAATTCCTGTTTTATTTGATATATAAAAATATAATACACTGAAAAAAAATCAAATATGATTTTTTGGATTTACTAATTTTGTTTAGTAAGTGGTTGCAAACAATTTATTTGGGCTGAATTTAAACAAATACATTAAGTTGAACACTATTAAATTTAATTTGTTTAAATTCAGAAAGTCCATAAGTTCAGTATTCATTCATTTATTTTCTTATTGGCTTATTCCTTTTATTAATCAGGGGTCACCACAGCGGAATGATCCAGAAGAATATCCAGCATATGCGGATGCCCATCCAGCTGCAGCCCATCACTGAGAAACATACATACACACTCATCCACATACACCACAGACAATTTAGTTTATTCAGTTCACCTGTACTGTATGTCTTCGGACTGTGGGGGAAACCGGAGCACCCGGAGGAAACCCACGCGAACACGGGGAGAACATGCAAACTCCACACAGAAATGCCAAGTGACCCAGCTGAGGCTTGACCCAGCGACCTTACTGTGAGGCAATCATGCAACTCACTGCACCACTGTGATGCCCATAAGAAGTTGAAAATTATTAAATGATTAAATCTCTAAAATAATGTCTTTATTCTGTAGTCACTTTTGATTAATTTAATGAATTTTTGCTGAATAAAAAATATGAACTTGAAAAAAACTCTTTGACCTAGCATTTCTGAACTGAAGTACACTTAATAATGAAAGTCTTTGAAGGCAACAAAGGCATAGTGGTTAGTGCAATGACACATTGCACTTTGGTGTTCAAGTTATGAAAGGGCTAGCCAGATTCACGGTGGCAGGCCAGATAGACCATCAGGCCACTGGGAAATGTGCCGGTGCTCCCTATGGCTCCCGCCTCTGCTCTCAACTGTCCAATCAATTAAAGATGAATAAATAAAAAATAAAAGTCTTTTGTTAAGATTCTGTAAAACCAATTTCAGTAAGCAAATAACACTCTTTAAAAACATGTTGATCAGATCAGTTTGTTTGATTTTTTTTTAACAATTCAGATTGTTCTTCTTAAACCTGCAAGTAAATCATTTGTATATACTTTAGATTTACAAATAATAATAAAACGAATTGTACTGCAATTAAAGCAAAAAGCATTCTAAGTTTATATCTTGCATTTCTGAGAATATCTTGCAATATTTTCTTTTTCTCAGAACGCCAGAACTGAGAGATAAAAAGAGCATAAATAAAGGTCATTTTTATTATTAGTTTTAATCTAATGGTAGATACCATATACATAAATAGATGTACTTTGAATTTGCTTTTCAGTGTTTGGACTCTCAGTGATTATTAACTGCACTGAACTGACCTAAACTGAACTTAAACACTGAAAACTGAACTACACTGTTTCAATTTACTATCATCTTCTATGTGAAGCCGCTTTGACACAACTTACATTGTAAAAGCGCTATAGAAATAAAGGTGAATTGAGTTGAATTGAATGTGCAGTGCAGGGCGTTAAACTGTCTTGCCACCTTATAGATGCCGAATTAGTCCTAACATAACGTGCCAAACCAGTCAAATTCTGTTTGCATACATGCAAAAGCATCTTGTCTGCATCTACAACTATTATAAAGTATGCATGAAGATCTACTGTATTTCTGCAATGAACATCAGCAGATGCTTTGGCAAGGCAATTCAAAGTGCTTTACATAAACAGGAATAAAAGAAACAATTACAAAACAACAACAATTAAAAATGAAATACAGATAAAAATGTGTCAAAACATGTTTTAAAGTAATGAAAAAGAACAGAAAGACATAATAGTGTGATCTGTCAGATGCAGTGTATATTCAGATAAGGCACAGCTTAACAGGTTAAATAAAATGTATGTTAAACTAACACTAACAATATATAATTGCGCTAGTAATATCCAGGTCAAGAATCAGTGGCCATTACAGTAGTAGCCTGCCATCACTTATAAAGTCTGAACATGGTTAAGATTCATTGCTAGAGACAGGCTTTCATCTTACCTGCTGTCAGGCAGATATTGTAGGAGATGCAGTGGACTGTGTTGAGACCACACACAGCAATTCACATTCTGAGTTCCTGTCTGTCTCCTGCTCGAGTGCATGAGAGCATGTGTCTTCCCAGATAAAACAGACCAAAAGCCTTCTGTCTCTGGCCATTTCTTTGATGTTATTTGGAAAGGTGAATGCATAGTGAAAGCAAGCTTCACTTGTTCTAGTCAAAAGTGTACTGAACATGTTGGAGGAGCTATGTTCTCACTCATGCATTTTAGAGTATTGCATAAAAATTGCTGGATGAAATAGGCAAGATGCAAATCAAGATGCTTCATTCTGTGAAAACAACTGTCTGGATTTACTTTATCTTCCTAATTGCATGGTGACAAAATGTAAAATATTTCACACTAAACATTGTTCTGTGCTGGAATAGTTTATTAATTCCCTAATTAAATGCAAAACTAGTAAACAGAATTGGCTGAATGGAGCATACACTAACCTATGTATTATTCAGTCATAAGAGGGCACCAAACAGTTAAAAACACAATGTATCCACTAATGAGCCTGTCAAGATGAGTTTGTGTTGTTTTTTCAGCGGTTGTTATCTGGGAATAACCAACACGACTTCATGGCAATTTGTAACTTTTTGATTTAGTGGTTTTTAATTATTTTAGTACGATTTGCCCATCCCCCAATGAGGGGTTGGTATAGGGGTGAGCTGTAGGGGGCACAACTCCTTTTAAAAAATGTAGTTTTACATGAATTCATTCTTCTGAATTAGCGGATGCCCTTCCAGCCACAACCCAGTATTGGGAAACACCAGCCTGATCTCATGAGGAAACGTAAGTACCCCTAACCCCAACCATCATTGGGTGATAAGCAAATTGTACTGAATTGTACGAATTAGATCATACAAACTCATACGAATTAGCCGCTAAATCAAAAAGTTACGAATTGCCATGAGATTGCGTTGGAAACACCCATACATACTCATTCACACATGCTCATTCACTATATGGACTATTTAGTTTATTTAATTGGTCTATAAAGCATGTCTTTGGAGTGCAAGAACATGCAAACTTCATACATGAATGCCTACTGGCCTAGCTGAGACTCGAATCAGTGACCTTAGTGCTGTAAGGTGGATGTGGCAACCACTGAGCCACTGTGCCACCATTTAAATAAATTAATTAATAAATAAAAACACTACACTATCTTGAAATCGCTGTCATTATTTAGTTAAATGGCCTTACATGACTATATTCAAAACATTTGATATCATATTGAATGACACTGAATGAGTCACAACTTGTATATGAAATAGGAAAATAAAGCTACAGTGGTTCCCCTAGTTGCAAAAACTTTTAGCTTTGATATTGATAATTTAAAAACAGTTTATTGGAGATGACAATTTTGTTGACTTAAATATTTGGAATAGAAACATTTACAATTACTTAATTAAACGTTCATCCAAGTGAAATCTGACTTCATATGAGTTACACCTAATCAAATTTGCCATTTAAGAATTTTGCCATTTTAAATGAGAAAAGCTATTGTCCTGCCATGTAGAGTATAAACAGAATCTCATGTTCTGTAACATGTCAAAAGGAGTTCGGATAAACTTGGAGAAATAATGGCTAAAGCTTATCAAAATGTTACATTATACATTAAATAATATAATATCGATTCAATTCAATTCAACTGTTTATTGTCATGTGCACAGTAAGGAAACACGTCTCCCTGTACAATGAGATTCTTACTTTGCCGTCCACAGTGAAGTCATACACACAACATACACATCATACATAACATACACATAAATACACATATATACACAGAAGTGACTGAAGATTGATTGTAAAATGTAAGTATATAAATATCTATGAAAGTAAACAATATGTAAACCTGATTTGAGTAATGGGACAGATGTAAACAGTGTACAGTGTTTTTTGTTTTTTTTGTTTTTTATTGTGCTTATTATGCAAAAAGTGCCTAGTGCAATTGGATTATGTGCAAAAAAAAGAATAAAAAATAAAATAGTGCAAAATGGGATGGAGTATGTAGTGTTGTACTGAGTATGTAGTGTTGTAGTGTAGTCGTGTATGTAGTGTTGTAATGTAGTGTTGTAATATATATAAACCTTTCCTTTCCCCATACCATACCTTGCAACATTGTAATGTAAAAATAAGGGATCTACAAAAGAAAGAAAAAAAAAAACTAAATATGTTCATCTGGCTGTTTTATTGTAAATAAACAGTTGAAACGGTCAGTAATATAAAAAAAATTTTATAATTATTATTTACAAAGGATAGAATAAATGGCATACATTAGAAAAAAGCTGCTAATAAATAAGCAAACAGTTTAGCCTATTAAAAATAATAGCTAATATAAAGAAATTGAATCAAGTCAGCAAATCTCATTAAACTTTTCTTCATTCTATAAATTAACCATTCTGATTAAAGAGCAGCAAATGAATCTCTCATTTAGAATTTTCGCTCGATTTCGTTAAATAATAGGTGTCACTTTAAAATACACACATTTATAATGAAAGCATTTGACTGCTTTTCTAAAGTTTTATGCTCATTTAAGACAAAATATGTTGTTTAAAAGAAAACCTATCAATTATTACTATTATTATTATTATTATTATCATTATCATTATTATTATTATTATTATTATTGTTATTATGTTTATATGTCTGTTCAAACACGCACCCAAAACCCCAGAGTGTCCACTTTCACTCCGCTTTAAATTGCGTGTACAGAATTGTTTTGGGAATCAGCGTCTATTTATCACTATGGAGTGCGTCTGACATTCACACACAGCTACTTGAACTGACTGTTTTGAGGTTTGTGTAGGAGGGGCAACAGTGGCTGCAATGGAAAAGAAGTGTTTTCATGCCTAAATAAAATGAAAGCACTGCAAGGGGTGTCCCCTGGTGGTTCGTCTTTAGAAAGATTCATAGAAAAATTCCCAAAAAACTTGAGAAATACAAGAAAATACCTTTACAGGATCATAGCGGGACAGAACTGTAAAACATGGGAAAATCCCGGGAAAAATGAGAGGTTTGAAAGGGATGAATATCATACATATATATTAACTCTTTGTTAATATCAATTAATATAATTATGTAATAATAAGGTTTCCAAATGCTGGGTTGTGGCATCTGCTGCGTAAAATATATGGTAGTTGGCTGGTCAATTTGCTGTGGCCACCCCTGCTGAAGGAAAATGAATAAACGAATAATAGGTTTTTGAGGCCTTATAAGAAAACAACATTGAAATTTGAATATAGCTTGATATGCAGTTTGACCAATTCAGTTATTCTCACAATTCACAAATGTTTCCTGATATTCTCCAGAAAGACAGATCCCTCCAGGAAATGTTCTTCTGTCAGGACAATACAGAGTAATTGCACTGTGAAAAAGTGAATATCTCTTAAATAGCACCGCAGGATCCCTTGTTAGACATGTTGGAAAAGGACAGATGGGAATTGTTGCATTCAGAGCGGTGTCTCTGAACATTGGGAAAAAATAAGACAAACCAACCTTTTGCGCATCACATCTGGACTTTTCAATCAGAGACTGACCCATCGCTAATAAGTGACATCCCTGCCACGCTCAGTAATTTATGAGCTACCACTGCAAATTGCTTCACAGGGGAACACAGAAGTGGCGTTTGGAGAAAGTAAATGCCTGCAAGATGCACCCCTGACATGTCAAAGCAGCTCTATATATGCCACCTCACACGGTTGAGAAAAGCAGATCCTACCTTCGCCTAAACAGCTGAAGAAAGCTCCCATTACCAGCCTTTTTGGAAAAAGGACTTTTAATAATAAGACACTATATGTGTATGGTGGTAACATTTTTCACCTTTCCCCTGCTAAACTGTAGGGTATAGGCTTACGCTATACCGTTTTGATCTAATTTGATCTAATTAGACAATTAATGTACATTTTGGCTGTAGATGTACATTACATTTTGTAATGTAGATGACGAACGTTTCTTGACTTAGTTCATAAGAATAGTGGAAGGAAAAATGTACTTGCGTTTTAAACCATGTTCTTAAATCACATTTTGTGTATTTAACCATCACATCTGGTCTGTAGTTTTTATGATATTTAGGGCTACCAATTCATTTAGTTAATAATGTGTATTTATGTTTTATTAAATTTTGTCTGAAGATTTTGATTGCAATTAGGGCTGTCCATTCTTTTGTTAATTTATTAATTATTTGTGCAATCTTTTTTTTATTAATGTTTCATTCAATTGACATTTTCATCTTGATGTACAGTTGAAGTCAGAATTAATAAGACTTAACTAGGTAATTAGGCAAGTTAGGGCAAATCATTGTATAATGATGGTTTGTTCTGTAGACAATGGGAAAAAAATATTGCTTAAGATGGCTTATAATATTAATCTTAAAGTTATTTACAAAATAAAAACTGCTTTTATAGTCGAAATAAAACCAATAAGACTTTCTTCAGTAGAAAAAATATTCTCGGAAATACTGTGAAAACATCCTTCCTCCTTTTTTAAGCATCATTTGGATAAAAAAAAAAATAAAAAAAAAAAAAAAAAAAAAAAATATATATATATATATATATATATATATATATATATATATATATATATATATATATATATATATATATATATAAATCACAAGAGGGCTAATAATTTTGACTACTGTATGTAATTAGTATTTTAAAGATATTTTATTGCATTGTAACTTTTCAATTTTGAGTGAATCATTCATTTCTTCATTTTAATTAAAAAAAAAAAAAAAAAAAACGTAATAATCATATTAAATTGACAACCCTTACAATCAAAATCTACATACAAAATGTGACCAAACACAATAAAGTATACAAAAAAATCTAAAATCAAAAAAATCAAACAAGAAGTGTTCAGGGATGGCTTAATTGATGTCTTGGTGCTCTTTGGGTAAGGGATTCAACAGAATAAACAACAAAAATAAGTCCAAGGCACACGGAAAAATAATAAAGAGCCTTTATTGACATGGCAATTTTTGGCAACTTGCTTTCAGGATTATCTGCAGTTTTAAGGAATAGCCATGTCAATAAACGCTTTTAAAAATTGTTTTCCACATTTTGCGAGTGCCTTGGACTTATTTTTGCTGTTTATCATAAAATACACACTTAAATGTGTAGTTTTCCCTCCACTAGTCTTTATAGAATCAAAATAACTCAAAACTCTCAAAACTTTTTTTTTGAGAGTTTTGAAAAGAGCCAGAAAAAAAAAAGGTTTTGCCAGTAACATGTCTTAAAGTATTAAGTTATATGAAATGAGGGCAAATTTTTGATTATTATCTTGGTTTTTCTAGTCTCAATCTCTACAATCTAAAATGGATGTCACAAAAATGTACTTGAAGGAAAGTATACAGTATTAAGCAGTTAGTTCCAACTCTGAAATCTGAATGTATGAGCCCCATAAACAGAAAGTGCATCATTTCACATTAAATCTAAGAGCACTTCTGAACTGTGCTGCATTTTTATGATGGCCAGAGGGCAGGGTCTAAAATCTTCAACCGAACAACTCACTAGTTCAGTCTTTTTACACCGGTTTTCGCCTAATTGCTTCTACAGGGAGCAGATACTCAAGTGAGAAGAAAATAAACCATGACCTAGTTTCAGACTTGACCAGAGAGAACCCTTCTGTGACCCAACCTAACCTTTTTCACCACAGTTCCCAGCCTTGGGGAAGAGTTGGTGTCCGCAATCCGGTTAAAGCATTACTGTGATTTGTTGGACCAATTGCATTGCTTTTCTAACAACTGCATTTCGGAGATTTGGGAATACAGTTTTCACTTACTTTAATACAAAAATTTTTTACCCATAAAAAAATATTTAATGCCTATGGAAATCTGTGAGCATTTTACCCCTGTAAGTGGCTTTGCTCAGCATCAAGAGGACATCATTTTGAGCTTTGGCTAAGACTAAACACCATGTGACTAACAATTCCCTGAACTAACAGCTACACTGAGCTCTGATAAAACAGATGAAGATTGCTCTGACAAAGAGAAGATTAGTGGAAGTTATTATATAGTTACAAAATTAAAATCCTCGTATGAAAATAGGGTATATGCAGAAGGACTTTCAGTAACCCAGTTCAATCGCTTCTGGTAAACTGTATATCATTGTATTGATATGTTAATGAAACACACCTTTTACTCACGGCACATGGTTGCCATGCATCAAAAAAGTGATTTTAAACAATATATTTTATTAATTATGACACTATTATATAAATAAATAAAACATATTCTTGTATGCAAAAAATAATATATAGTTGAAGTCAAAATTATTAACCCCCCCTGAATTATTAGTTCCCCTGTTTATTTTTTCCCCCAATTTCTGTTTAACAAAAAGAAGATTTTTTCCAACACATTTCTAAACATAATAGTTTTAATAATTCATTTCAAATAACTGATTTATTTTATCTTTGTTATGATGGCAGTAAATAATATTTTACTAGATAATTTCAAGACACTTCTATACAGCTTAAAGGAACATTTAATGGTTTAACTAGGTTAATTAGGTTAACTAGGCAGGTTGGGGTAATTAGGCAAGTTATTGAATAACGATGGTTTGTTCTGTAGACTGTCGAAAAAATATATAGCTTAAAGGGGCAAATAATTTTGACCTTAAATTTTATTTTATTTTATTTTTTTAAATTGCTTTAATTGTAGACAAAATAAAACAAATAAGACTTTCTCCGTCTGAAAAAAATATTTTCAGACATACTGTGAAAATTTGAATTGGTCCAGTATTAACATACCACTTAACATCTAGTAGCCTAAAGATTGATGTTTAAACTCATAGAAATTGTGCTTATTGCTTTGTGTTTAATAGGACTATTTATTGATATTTATTTCCTCTTCATGTGCCTTCTTGTTTTCCTCTTATTTCTCTCATTATACTTTTTTATAGGTTGCTTGAGTAATATTTCCCTTATTGTTGAAAATGAACTATTTTGTAGAGAATATTCTGTTTTAGTTGTACTGTAACTATTTTGTTGTTTTTGCAATAATAAATAAATGAATGAATGAATGAATGAATGAATGAATGAATGAATGAATGAATGATTGATCATGCCATGTGATCTGTCATCATGCATCAAAGTACGAGCCCCGAAGTGTCCGACCTGACCACCTCGCTTTCAACCAATTTTGCAGGTTTTAGCTCCAACTTGCCTCAACACACCTGCCTGGCTGTTTCAAGTAAACCTAGTAAGACCTTGATTAGGTTGTTCAGGTCTGTTTGCTTGGAGTTGGAGCTAAAATCTGTAGCACACCGGCCCTCCAGAAACAAGTTTGTTGACCCCCGGTTGTAGGGCAAAAGAAGATTTTTCACTGGTTAATTGATCACAGATATTTGGCTATTAAGCAGATACAAAAAAAAAAAAAAAAAAAAAAAGAATTAAAGGATGATAGAAGGAAAAAATGCACGTCACCAACTAAATATAGGCTACTTGGGTGGCCGTTAATGTACCTGGGCGGCCAGCACAAGTAAAGTCTATGTGTGGGAAGCACTAGATCGTAACTGCCTGATTGACATGCTCAGATTAGATTCCATTGTTCCGAGTCATTTTTTAAAAATATGAAAATAAATTTTACCACAGTATTGTCAATAGTTTATGCGCTTACCTGCTGTGTTGTGCTTTCATTTAAATCAAGCCATTTTTTATTTTTTTAAGATTTATTTTTAGCCCTTTTTGCCTTTTATTAGATAGGACAGAGACAGGAAGCGAAGTTGGAGAGTAGTTGAAAGTTGGATTATATTTTATTTACATTACAACATTAATGCTGGAAAAGGAACAGTATAAAACTGAAAACAGTCACATCAGCCTTTACCAGAGGTTTATCAGTAGAGAGAGAAAGAGAGAAAAAAAATGCTAGCTGTGTGTTATTTATCCAAAATGTCTGGTTAACAGAGATATTTTCAACACTTTTTGTTTTAATAACTGATTTATTTTATCTTTGCCATGATGACAGTACATAAGATTCTACTAGTTCTTTTTCAACACTAGTGTGAGCCTAATGTGTAATGTAAAGGCTTTATTTGGTTATCTAGCCAAGTTAGGTTAATTATGCAGTCATTGGACAACAGTGGTTTGTTCTGTAGCCAATTGAAAAAAAAAAAAAAATCTTATGTGGGCTAAAAATATTGATGATAAATTAAAAAATAAATAAATTCAAAACTGCATTTATTTCAGCCAAACTGAATGAAAATGAATGCTTTCTCCAAATACAGAAAAAAATGTCACTGCTCTGTTAAAAGGCTCTCAGGAAATATTAAACAAAAATTCAGAATCATTAATCATTATTAATAATTTTGCCTATTGCAGTGCATAAAGTATGTTATATAAAGAAGTCTCTTAAACTTGAGCACATCCATTTATTTTGTCTTTCAATGTTGCTCTGTATCTGCTGTCTGTTCAATCAAAACAATTCAAGAGAGGTGAGAAATGTTCCTGTTGACTCAGGAGTGCAAACACCAAGGTGCAAAGTTTCTAAAACAGCCATTTATTTATTTATTTCCTTAGTTTCGTGATAAATAAAAAAAAAAGGAATAAAAGAGTGACCACATTTGTTGAAGACTAATGGGTAGGTTTTTTACTCTAAATCTGCAAAAACACAAATGAAAAAGCATTAAGAAAACATACAGTGCTTTGATTCATCATTGTATGGAGCCTGCCAAAAATTGCTTATGCAATTGCAAAGTTGCATTACCTGGATTCGAGCAATGATTTATAAAGCACAAGCTTTAAATCAGAAGTCTGTCTGACTTTTAACAAACAAAACTAAATCAATAATTTCAAGGTGCACTAAGTAATTACATATTCATGCTTCGCTGAAGGAGGTCTGGAATACCTAGAGAAAGCTATTAGTTAGCATTCCTTTTCATCACAACAGTATTGAACATTTTGTGTAAGCAATAAGGTACAAGAGGCTGTTCTGTATTGTGAATTACACTGCAAAGCTGAGTGTGTGTGCAACCCCTTCAGAAGTGATTGCATGCACAATACAGTTTGCTTTGAGTACCTTGCTTTTATGAAAAGGTTGCCATGCAATACAGATATTAACGGTACAGTTCAATCAAAATAAATAAAACAAATGCTGTTAATTCACCCACACTCAAGCTATCCAAAAATGTAGAAAATGCTGAAACATTGGTCCTTGGTAATTCATTAAATGCAAGTCAATGGCTATCGGCACTTTGACAGTTTTAAAAACAAGCAAAACAAATAAGCAAATCAACATCAATACCCATGGCTCCTGGCGATGCATTGAGGTGTTATGAAATTAAACAGTTGGTCTGAAAGCCTACAAGCAATTGTAACATGTTTTTTCATCTTCAAAAGCATTATGAATGTGAAAGACCTTATGGATCTATTGCACCCTAATATAGCAGGAGAAAATGTGGAGGATGAAAATAAGATGATTGACAAGGCAGTTTAAATGACAGGATGCATGTAACTAAGCAACGGGTAATTTTAGATGCAATTGTGAAAGTCCCAAAGCTTGCCTAGTGTTCTGATACAAACTCAGAAGTGTACGGTTTCAAAAAGAGTATACAGTGATGCAGCAAGAGACTAAAACTTTTTTAATGCACATACATTATGTTTTAACCAAATACATGTTTTTTTTTTTTATATACATGCATTAGCTGATATTTCACTGTTCATTCTCCATCTTTCATTTTAAACAAGATATGTTTAACAGCACAAGTTCTCACCATTAGTCTTACTCATTGAACATACAGTAACACAGCTGGAGGAAAGAAAAATAATTAAACTTTTATTTCTTTTTCTCAGAGTGTCAAGGACAGACCAGTGAAAAAATAAATAAACACGGGAGAGAAGCTGCTTCTATCCGAAAGTGAAATTGACACTTTTTCTTTTTTTCAAAATTCTGTGAAACTGTTTTCATTAAAGAAACATGACATAAAGAAACTTTGCTGCACTGTTGAACTGCAAAACGTAAGTGAAAATCCACATCACAAGCTTCTTAACCCTTGTTTTATTACAGCTGCCTTTATCTATACCTGAACTTAGAGGTGAGGAACCGAGGTAAACATGCGCACAAACATATACTATATCATTTTTACTGAAAAAAAAAAAAAGAAGTGTTCTCCTAGTTACTGAAAACGTGACTATATGTAAACATTGACTAAACATTTTCAGTGACTATATGTATTTAGGCTCCATTTCACTTCCTAATCTGCAATTGCCTCTCTGGATATCACACTAACTTACCCCAAAAAAAAAAAAAAAAAGTACTAATACTTTCCTTCTTAGACTTTACAGACCTGAAACTTGCCTATAGCACTTATTCATTGTTGCTCTTATAGTTGTGTAAGTTGCTTCCTTGTCCTCATTTGTCGCTTTGGATAAAAGCATCTGCTAAATGACTAAATGTAAATGTAAATGTGTGTGTGTGTGTATATATATATATATATATATATATATATATATATATATATATATATATATATATATATATTTGGGTGTGGCTTAGCCATATATAAACTTGTTGTTTATAACCACTGATTACAAACCGAGACAAACTTTACAATTTGCACTTTTAAAAGGTAAGCATTTGTTTCTTTAAAAAGGGAAATACATATTGGTACAAACAGACCAAATATCAAAGCAAAAGAAAGCCAAAAAGCATGCAGAAAATCCTCCTAACAACAAAAAGAAAAAAGCATGAGCATCGCTCTGCAGTGGCTAGTGGCAGCTCAAATGAGTCTCATTATTTTCGTTCCACTCTGCATACATGAAATAGAAAGAAATTGCCCCGAGTGTCACTAGGACAACTACAGGATCTCTCCTTAATATATGGAACGTGTCAAGGTTGCCCTACTTTCTTAAAACCAAATGAATGATGCACCACATTCACGCTAAAAACTTTTGTCTTTTTCTTTTTGCTTATGCAACACGCCTGTGCAACCAACCCTGGCAAAGATGGATGTGTGCGCTTTATACGCAATGTAGAGGTCTGCCCTACGAGTGTCATATCTATCTGTGTATCTCACTTACTCAAGGTTGCGGTGAGATGATAAACTCTACTTCCAGGCACATTATGATTTTTGTTCCCCTGCCGGTAATGGGGCTTGAAAAGAGAATCTGGCTGTAAGTAATTAAGAGGGCTGTGCAGTGCCCCTTATCTGAATATGAATAGAATCTTACTGAGTTTTAAACGTGAACATTATTTGATCAACTTTCCTTCATCGTGTAATGATTTTCTAAAATGTTTTGTGCTTTGTGGTTGTTTTTTGTCACTCTGGGCTGAAATAAATGTTATTAAGTGTACCTTCTGTTTTTATCGACATGCTCTGTCAGCGAATACAGCTCAGGCGCTTTCTGAGAGGAGTGAGAAGATAACTTTGAAAATATTGACTGAAAATATTATAAAATATGACAAACATGCATTTGCTGTAATGTTTGCTCTATCATTATGAAATGCCAGTAAAGTGGGCCACTCAGCACCCTGGGACCACCCCACTTTTCATCCTGCTGCCCACTGCGCAAATGTGGGCAATGATAAATGCTCAAAATCTTACAGAATATCATAGACTTTTCTCAAGAGAAATGCTATTTATTAAATCATCCGCTGTGGTTGGCTAAAATTTTCAAAGCTTTTAAAGCTAAGGGCCTCCATATCTATAATAAGCCCACTTGCAACAACCCCCTCTGTAAATATGCATGTAGATACTTTATACTGTATGATTTCATGCATAAATTCATGTGCAATTTAACTTTTAAATTGTAAATATAAAATCCTGCATGGCTATCACACACATACACACACAAATATATAACACACACATAAACAATCTGTTACCAGCAATGTGTAAAATCTGGCATTCTATAGAATGACTAGGAAATGTATAGAATGCCTAAAATCTAACGTAAAAGTTTGCAATGATTGCTACTTTATATATTGCCTAGGCATTCTAAAGAATGCCAAGTTGCAGTACGGCAAAGTATGTAACTGTCCTACCCCTGCCATTTTTCCCACCACTGAAGTTGTCTGTGGTGCTTGGGTCAATCTTTGATAATGGTGATTAAAGCATGTGAGTGTTGAACGTTATTTTAAAACAGTGTGTTGCCTGTACAAGGTACTGCCACATCACAGACAGTAGTGTAACAAATACTTCACTCTCAGTTCTGCTGTCTTTGTTTTTCTGGTGAGAACATCATATGCTTTTTTTCAGATTTCTTCAACTTTAAAATATGTAGTGATACATAAAGTTCTGACACTTTGCCAAAATAATACTTGTTATTTCATATAATGCCTATGAATTGTACAGAATGCCTAGAAAAAGTGTGCAAAAACTTTACACAAACTTTATACTTTGCCTAAAACCATCAGGCATTCTATACATTTCCTGGGCGTTCTACTGTATCTACTGTAATCTCTCTCTCTCTCTCTTTCTATATATATATATATATATATATATATATATATATATATATATATATATATATATATATATATATATATATATATATACATATATATATATATATATATATATATATATATATATATATATATATATATACATACATACATATATATCCATCCATCCATCTATCCATCTATCATATACATATACATATAAATAGATTGCAAAGCTGCAAATCATCTCATCTGCTCATTTTGATCTGAAATACCAACAAAGAAAAAATCTCCCAAAAAACACATTGTACAAAGTTAACACATTGTATATGTATTAGCTACATTGTCCTTACTATCATAAAAGCATACTACTAAATAAGTCTAAAAAGAATTATATATATATATATATATATATATATATATATATATATATATATATATATATATATATATATATATATATATAATTCTTCTGCAATTTATTGTGACCTCGTATCAACAATAAAGCATTGCTTATTTTTTTTCATTAACCATTAACTTATATTTAGTTGAGGATATTCAGTTAATTAACTTGTTTCCCAGTTAATTGTCAGTTTATTTAGGCTAATAATGTGCAAAAGACTGAGGAATTGTTTAATCAAAATGTTAAAACAAACAAAAAACAAAACAAAAACTCCTACATCTTCACTGATCAAATCTCAAATAAGCAAATCGCAAGTCTGTCACCTTTTTTTAGTTCTTCTCCCTTGAAGTATTTTTGTTGTGGTCATTCCTATTAATTCAATTCCTGTACTTTCTAAGGGCGTACTCACACTATGCTATCCGAACCGTGCCCAGGCCCGTTTCATTTGAGAAAAGTGTGTGCTCTAAATCGGGCTCAGGCACGGTTCACTTGGCCGTCCCTGGCCCGGTTAGAAGAGGTGTGCCTGAGTGCGGTTCATTTGGGCTTTGGTGCGGTACGCTTGTATGTGAGTGCAAAACGTGCCTGAGCCCGAAACTGAAGACGAGACATGACTTTTAAGGTACTGTTTGATATGAATTTATTATCATTCTTACTGTTTAATGAACCTAAATGGTCGTAAATTATTAAAGACGCAAATCCCTCACTGCACGACGGCTGCACCTTCAGCAAACCTCCAAATTCCTGCAGCACGAGGACTTTATGATTGTTTATGAGCGTCAAAAGTGGCTGATCTGTTTGGCGAAATATTTGACTGCGTGTCACTGCATATCAAATGACTTTAATGATATAACAAAATAAATATTCACTGTGCTGAGTGAGATCTCTTATGGAACAGCGCATCATTGATGATGTAAGCATGCCCAGGCTCGAATTTAATGTGAGTGCGGGCCGTCGGGGGAGACGGGACAAGCATGCTTTGGCCCTGTTCAAGGCAACTGTACATAGTGTGAGTACACCCTAACTATAATTCATATGAAATTGTACGATCTCATTAGTAATTTAGTACGATTTAGTAGAACTAAAACAATTTAGTTTGCTCATCCCCCAGTGATGGATTAGAAGTGGAGTTTGGTGCCACCCCTCCTTGTCCAAATATGTCCATTTTTTGAACAAAAGAGCTCTGAATAAGCCGCTGAACTTACAAAACGTAACTTACTTTCCTCCTGAGATAAGGCTGAAAATTGCAAAGCTGCATTACTCAATCTAAAGCAATCATTTTAAGATTTTATTTTTAATTTCAATGTTAAAAACAGTTTGTACAGTTGTAACAGGTTGTTCATCATTTTAATGCTGTTAAGTCATAATACTTTCCTTTCGATCCTTTAATGAATACATATCTCAGAAGAACACACTCATAAAGGTACACATATAAGGTTTCATAATTTAAATGTTGCGGATTTATAAGCTTTTTATATTTCATTTCATCTTTGATCTATATTTACTGCCAGGTTTTCTTGTTGAACAGACACGGCAGTAAATCCACAATCTCAGACACGTTTCTAGGAACCAATCTCAAGAGAAAACTTGGCTAAATATCTTCTTACAACTTACGTTCTCTTGTCAGATGATTCAAGTGAGCTGACAAGAGTGATAACTTGCTAATGGAAGTTAAAAGTGGTCGCAGCGCAATCAGGGAAATCTTCCTTGTGCGAGTAATGTGACATGATAGTCTTGAGGTGAGGATCATACATTATCCTCTCAGAGAAGCTGATATATTTGACTCCAGTGTTTGTGCTGTGTCTCATACAGTATGTTAGATCTGCAGCGTTGCAGAACAAGGTTAAAATACAGAGATGAGATGTTTGGCAAGGGGCATGGTTGCTGCTGGAGCGAAATATTATCAAATTAAAAACTGGTATTCGCCTACATTTAAAGGGGATATATTGTGCACAATTCAATTTTATAATATGTTTAAGAACAGACAAAGTGTGTGTAAACAACCAGCATATATTGCTAAAATCCAGTGACTACTTTTTTATAATCCCCATAAATCTCAAACAGTCTCTAAATACATTATATAAATATCCTTATGGATTATGGATATGGATGGCAACATCCATCAGCCTGAGGTATCAAGACGTTTGTGCTGTCCATAACAGTGCAAATCATAGAAGAGGGCACATTCTTCAGCAGGATAGCACTCCTGCTCATACTTCAGTCTCCACATCAAAGTTACTGAACGCAAAAAAGGTCAAGTTGCTCCAGGATTGTCCAGCCCAGTCACCGGAATCAACATTATTGAGCATGTCTGGGGTAAGATGGAGGCATTGAAGATTAATTAGAAGAATCTTGATGAACTCTGGGAGTCCTGCAAAAACGCTTTCTTTGCCATTCCAGATGACTTTATTAATACGTGATTTGAGTCATTTGATCAGATTGGATTCAGTCCAACTCATGGGAGTCATACACAATATTAATTCTTTTTCCACTGCACCATGACTTTATATTCTATACTGTACAATATTTCTGTTAAGTGACAAGACTTTTGTCCAAAGTCAGACCTTACTGTAAATCATTAAAAATCAAGGCATGATTATATTTTATTTTGGTAAAATAAGCGTAATCTAGAGCCCTTTGCCTTTCATATAAGCCATCTCTGATACCAAATGATCAACTAGAAGTCAAATTATTTGTTGTTGCTAACACTTGTAGGCGACAAGACTTTTGCCAGGGAGAGTATTGTTTGATGCACTAATTAATATAAGAATCTCCATAGACTTCCGACATCCAGCATCTAAGGACATTGTGGCTGAATTTCATTTTTGAATAAAGTAAGCTGAGAATGTCAGTAAAGTGTTCATATTTGTGTAAAATATGTTGGACTGCAGCGACGCAGTGGCGCAGTAGGTAGTGCTATCACCTTACGGCAAGAGGGTCACTGATTCGAGCCTCGGCTGGGTCAGTTGGCGTTTCTGTGTAGAGTTTGCAGTGGAGTTTGTATGGATGTTTCCCAGTGATGGGTTGCGGCTGGAAGGGCATACACTTGCAGCAAAAGCTGGATAATTTGCTGGTTCATTCCGCTGTGGTGACCCCAGATTAATAAAGGGACTAAGCTGAAAGGAAAATTAATCAATGAATGTCTACGATACCAATATGTCTACGTTACCATTCAGAAATGTCCTGTTTCATGCTATATATTGTAATCACTTCCTCTCCATTATTGGACTGCAGTTTAAATGTAAAGCTTTAAACAACTGTTAGTCATTTCTGACATTTAAGCAGCAATATATTAACTAGTTTTGCTATTTTTGGACTCTCAGTATTGTGTGTAAAGTCTCCGTCGTCTTCTGAACAGGAGCAGCTAATTTGCATTTAAAGGGACAGTCACAGTCACATTGAATTTTGGCAAGCTATCATAAAACAATGTTTAGATGTAATCGTACTATATATATATATATATATATATATATATATATATATATATATATATATATATATATATATATATATATATATATATATATATATATATATATATATATTAAAATCAAACTTAAATATGTATGTGTGTATTATTTATGACCAGTGCTAATTTCTTCCAAAAAGCATAGAATCATCAAGGTGACACTATCTGTTACCTGGTTTCATGAATTGAAGCCTAGGAGGACACTCTTAAAGAGATTGTGATGTTGTTTGATGCCTGATATGCTTTTATATGTTTAAATTAAATTGAACTGAATAATATTAAAATGATGTTTAGACCATATCTGCATTTTGAACTCGGTTCGTAGTTCACAGCATGTTGTTGCAATATTTACAGTGCTGATCCTATACTTCTGGGTTTTTTCCCACTGCAGCCTCATTTACATGTTTTAAAATGGCAGCCACGTGCTTGAACTAAGCCTATAGCATACCTCAGGAAAAAGGTGAAAAAGGCTGCTCAAACAATAGCACAACAGGTATGGCTGCTTGGACAATACCACCTTGATGTTAACCCCAAGGTGGGAAGAGGTAAAACCACTGCTGTTTTACAGACTCTTTTTACTTCTATATATGTGAACACAAAACACCTTTAAATCGACTAACTAAATAAGAGGAAATCAGGGTAAAATCAATATACTTGGAATGATCCTGAAACTTTAGTCAAACTCTGTGGATTTGTATTAGATTTTGTGAAAAGGGGAATAAGTCCCCTTTAAAATCAAGTGTAAGCATAATAGAGTTCAACATTACCTGTTGCAGCCATGTGGCAAAGTAATTATCTCCAAGACAGTTTTCCATCTGCCTTGCCTTTAATGTCTCTTTTAAAAGTATAGACCTCCCTCAAAGCGTTTCACTACATTATGGCATGGTCCAATACGGCCGCCTTGATGATGGGCCACATCGACCAGAAAGAAATTGCTCTGGGTAACAGGCATGTCAGGTGGCCATATAATCAATCTTTCAGCACCACGGACAGCGGCGATGTGTAAAAAATTTAGCTCTGGCATTGTGGAAAACCATTGACTACATGCTGCCAGGATCAAGCCGCTCACACATGGATGGTTGAACATGTGGAGAAACACACCTGAAGACTCGTATGCGTCCAATTGATGCTAAAAAGACACGTCCCAAATCCCACAGGCAAGTCAGTGGGAAACCCTTTTCACAGCCTTTGATCTTCTTATCTGCTAAACACCAGCACTTCAGACTTATTCACATGCACAAGACCAACACCCTTGTCAGAGTAACTTTTCATTTCACCAAACAGTTTTTGGCTTTTCTCTAGTTATGCATACCAGTATACCAATTAAAGAAAAAAAAAAAAAGTAAAAGTAAAAAAAGTAAACAAATAAATAAATAATATAAATAATAATGATAAGAATAAGAATACTAATTAGAATAATACAATAATAATAATAATAATAATAATAATAATAATGATAATATATAAAATGTGCAATAATAATAATAATAATAATAATAATAATAATAATAATATATAAAATGTGCAATAATAATAATAATAATAATAATAATAATAATAAATATAAAATAAACTATAATAATAATAATAATAATAATAATAATAATAATAATAATAATATTATTTTATTTTTTAATTAATTTGTTAATTTTTTTTTTTTTTACAAAAGGTCACACAATTGTGGAATTTAAACTTTTTTTAAGTGTGCGCTGCATTTTATACAAGAAAACTTTCATTTTCTTTAGCTTTCAACAATTTCTTGTGTTAGCCACAACCTAAAAAAAGGAACTGTCGCACATGTCGGCACTTTGAAATGTCATTGCTAAATCTAGCTGTGTTTATAACTAATTATCAAGAGTGCCACCAGAGACAAGCAGACAGATGGCGATACATCAAACAAAGTTGATGAACTGCGGATTATTGTCATATAGGTGCTGAAACTGACATAGGACTGTCAGAGCCTTATGATTATGCAACTGATTGTAAGATGTGCTAAAGTTAACAATTGTTTTGATGAATACTGTATGTGCAGCATTGTCAAGACATTGACATAATACTTGTGGATAACAACTTTTGAAAAGTCTTAATAAGAACAGTACAGACATCACTTAACTCTACATATTACTATTTCAAATAAATACTGTCAAATCACCAAAGAGAATCTTAAAAAATAAAATAAAATCTACACTCACTAAAACATACTGTGAAAATTTTCTTGCTCTGTTAAACATAATTTGAGAAATATTTAAAAAGAAAAAAGTCAAGGGGGGCTAATAATTCTGACTTCAACTGTAGATAAATAAGACTGCATTGGTTTAAATGGAAGGGTAGAAACGCATAGAATAGAAATGTGTGAGAAGAAAGCCAAGCAATGGGATTAAAATTCGCAATTTCAGTTAGAGCTTTCATTTTATAAGAGCAGAGCACACATGACTGCTATTAAAATATTTTAAAAGTCTGTTTAGATGGGAAAAACCTATTTGCATTGCATTGCTGCCAGCTTTTATTCCTTATCCTGGAGGCACAATTGGGTTAGAATGTGAAGCACACCACAAAAACATATCCAAGAAAATGAGGCTCTTCACTCCTGGGTGCATGATTCCCACTTTATAAATATTTTAATTTTACCATGCATTAAAAATAAATAGGAACAACAACAAACTCAAATAATCAAATCAATATTTACAGTAACTGAGTAACTGGTGTTTAATGCACATTGGGAGATGTATAATAATAATAATAATAAATAATAATAATAATAATAATAATAATAATAATAATAATAATAATAATAATAATAATAATAATAATAATTCATTCAATCATTCATTCATTCATTCATTTTCTTGTCGGCTTAGTCCCTTTATTAATCCAGGGTCGTCACAGCGGAATAAACCGCCAACTTAACCAGCACGTTTTTACACAGCCGCAACCCATCTCTGAGGAAAAAAAATAAAATAAAATAAAAAATAATAATAATAATAAATAAATAAATAAATAAATAAATAATAAAAAATAATAAATAAATAAATCGCCAATTTCAACCAGTCCTTGCCATTTTTAAGAGCAATCCAAATATTTACAGCCACTGAAAAATGGGCTTAAAGCACGGAAATGTTTACCGAAATGTTTACTTGCAACATGTCTCTTGCTCATGTATTAACATTATGGTGTTTTTACTTCTACAATTAATGTTCAACTCTACCACAGCTAAACAAGATCGTAGATGGTTCATGTTTGATGTCCCTGCAAATCTAATTTGGTGTACTGAACGATTGTTTACATTTTATGTGTGCAACATATAAACATTAGGAAACGTTAAACAATCTTGCATAAGCTTACACCCAAAATGCATATGCAAATCACCACGCTTCAGAACAAAAGACTTGCCTTGTGGGACTTCTCATTGGTCAACTCAACTCCAGAGAGTGAATACAAAACCACCCTTATAAGCGCTGGTGACTAAGGCCGCACCCTAGGAGAACCCCAGAGAACACCAAAACAAATACAGGAGAAAGAAGACACCCTGAAAGAGAGAGTGAGTTGATCCGTTCCAGCTCAGGACAGCTTCTCTTTTGGTCCAGTAAAGAGACTTGGACCCTGGCAAAAATTGGGTTAACCGCACAGCTCAGACATTCCCATCTCCGATTCCTTCCTTGAACTTGAAATCACTCCACTCCACTCCAAGCCTCACAGGACAAAGAGCCTAACCACGTGGGAGCCCCTACTCAACAAAGAGAGTACTTCACATCACAAAAGGAACGCAAGTAACACCTCCAGATTACCATTGAACTGGTGTAAATTAAACATAACCCTAAAGAGACCCTAGAAGGGACAAATTAATTATTTTGGTTTGCTTGGTTTGGTCTTGCAAAATCTGAGGTTTTTACATCCTTACACTCTCTCAAACTCTTATATTTCTTTCTTTATTCTTTTTACAACCTGTAAGAATGTGTGTTTTTTGTTGTGTTTGTGAGACTTTAGTTTCTGTTAAATTAGTCAATATTTTGTTTAAAGAAAGGTGCCTGTGCATATTTAATTCTTAAACTTTGATCTTGTAACCCTGCCTAAACATTAATGGGTTTTTATATTTGATAGCAATAGCCGTAGTTGAAGTCAACTGTTCGGTCAAACAATTGTAGGACAATTCAATTGTTAGGATTTATAGAGTCTATTTCTTTTGAAGCCCCTTTCAAATTAATCTTAAATTCACTTCACAGCTAATTTGCCACATCACCATATATTTTTGGGCATCTTTTCCTCATAGAAAACTAATGGCAGGAGGGGTGTGGTTAAGAATATTGTGGCAGAAGCCAATAAACTGACATCATCAGAGTAGTTATAAATAAACGTAGTTCTTTCAGTGGATAAACTTGAACATGTTAGTTAACCTAAATACAAACAGTGTGCGCTAGCAAAACAAACATTGCAAATTTTGATTTCACACAGACTTTAAATGAGAAACGCCTATGTGCATTGCATTGGCAGGTTTTATTCCCTATCCTGGAGGCACAATTGGGTTAGCATGTCAAGCGCACAGCAAAAGCGCATCCAAGACACTGAGGCTCTTCACTTCAGGGGACTCGACTCCTGCTTTCTCCCTCTGATCCTGTGCTAAAACACGGAGAGGTGCACATATTACGCACACATGCTGCCAGCATCTCTGCACGAGCGCAGGGGAAAGATGTGAGCTCATTAGCAATGTTATCCTGGAATGAGCTCAGCAGTGAGGCATGGGATTATTGCAGCGAGCTCTGCAACCCCAAGCTCAATTCGACATAATGAGGAATCCTCGACGGGCCACCGGCGCTTCTGCTGTCTCATATCTGAAGCTGTGTGAGTGGATCTGATTATTGCGGCTGCATATGCAAGACTGCTGTTTAACCTGTTGAAATAAAGATGACGCTTGTAATTAGTACAGGGCTAATTCAGGATACAGTGTGCGCTGCAGGAGCTTGAGCTTGGAGTGTGATGTGCTGCTTCATACTTCTCAAGTATCTGACTGCGCGCTATGTAGGTGCAAGGCTGACTTTTTCTGAGGAAGACCTGGCGCTTTATAGATGCTGTGGGTTAATTCAATGTAAATAGCATTAAAAACGTGCCCCCAGATACATTTCCAGAGAGCGCGAGTTATGTAACCAGAGCTTCTTTTTAAGACTATTCTGAGGGCCCACGCCGTTTTGGGGCCCCAGAGATACTATTAGGGGCCCACCAGAACCCAATACCCTATACTTAATTCCCTAATTCCCAGTACTTTTACTTAAGTACAAAAGTGTAGTCAGTACTTTTACCACAGTCGTTTTAAACATGAGTATCTGTACTTCTACTTAAGTAAAGAATGTGTATACTTTCGACATCTCTCTCTCTCTCTCTCTCTCTCTCTCTCTCTCTCTCTCTCTCTCTCTATATATATATATATATATATATATATATATATATATATATATATATATATATCTATACATACATACATACATACATACACACACACACATATATATACATATATATATATATATATATATATATATATATATATATATATACATATATACATATATATATATATATATATATATATATATATATATATACATATATACATATATATATATATATATATACATATATATATATATATATATATATATATATATATATATATATATATATATATAAAATATATATATATATATATATATATATAAAAAAAAAAAAAAATATATATATATATATATATATATATATATATATATATATATATATATATATATATATATATATATATATATATATATATATAAACGAACTGCACACACACAAACTCTTATACAGCTATCTTTATGGGGACTTTCCATAGACGTAATGATTTTATACTGTACACACTTTATATTGTATCATCCTACCCAAACTCTACCCCTAAACTCAATGCTCACAGGAAAATTCAGCATTTTTACACTTTTAAAATACTTCATTCTGTGTATTTTAGAATATTTTTTCCTCATGGGGATCCAATAAAATGTCTCTTCAAGGTAGACTTAGTAAGCCAGTATAGCAATATTGCAATAATAATTGCTAATACATGTGTGGACATATCATCACCTTAGAATTATAAGGTTCTATCTGACATTTTTGTAAAAATTGAGTTATTGACATTCTTATTAAATGCCAACTTATTTACACTATGGGATGTTTTTTTTTTATAACTTGGTTACATTTTAGACGTTTTATTAAAAAAAAAAAAAAAACATTATTTCAAAATCATTCAGAATGCAGATAGAACCTTATAATTCTAATGTGACGATATGGTTAAAACACAAGGAATACAACACACATGCACGAATGCACAATGTTTTAAAAATACAATATCCTACAACTTAATTAAATAGTGAACATGACACAGTACCATTATAATAAAACCGTTTCAAGAAATAATTATAACTTCCTCATTTGTAAGTGATGTTTCATCTTCTAAATGGATTTATGTACTGTAAATATAAACCTACACATAAGTCTGAAAAAGAAAAGTAAATATGAGTAACAGGAGAAATGAAAGATAATCAAAAGCAGGTCCAGTCCTTTCCTGAGATGACAATCCTCTCTAAGAAAAAAAAAAAAAAGAAAAAAAGAAAAGGCTTAGAATGAAATATTGATGTGCTGCAGAAAATAGACCATGCCAGGCCATGGTGAGAGACGAGAAACTGACTGTGAGACAAGTGCGAACACAAGTTAGGCCAACCTAATATACCCCAATCAATTACTCTCATGCTATCAGTGCTGGGCCATGCAATTAAACAGACGAGCTGCTGTGCTTGTTTAGGGATACATCCGTCCGAAAACTACACTGGAGTGACACTGTGATTGATGGCCCAGGTTTTTCACTCTCGGTTTAATCCTCCCAGTCCCAAAAGAGATTCCTCTATGCCAGCAGAGTCTCAGATTGGGGGAAAATAAAGCGGAGACCATTGATTACAGATCAGTGGATGAGAACGCTTGTCTTCTGAGATTACCTGGCAAGATAAACCCGATCAAATGTACATGCGATAAACAGAAAGAGTCCAATGTAGGGGTCACAGGAGGTAAAAACAAAAAGCTGAATGTATTTGATGAGTTTTCATGAATAGTCTACTCAAACCTTAGCTAAATGTTTACACTAGGAGGACATTTTCGAATAACTCTTTATAGTAACTGTGCACTGAATCATTTATTAAGCATTAGCGAATAGTTAATGAATCATTAACTATAAATGAATAGACATTGGTAAGCATTTTATAAATACAGCTACACATGCTGTATTCTTGACATATGAGCACTTACTGTATTTAATGTGCATGATGATGAAGATAATGTATGTGCATACTGATAATTATTTTATTACTAAATTAAGTAATACATTATTTATTGTAAATAAATTAGTAAATTTTAATTAACCTTTGTGCACTGTTCAAATGTACTATCCTTTTGCAACTTTTCAGACCCCCCAGCAACAATTTTTCGCGACTTTTTTGATGTTACTATAGATTTTTATACTCTCATGTGTCCATACTCTATCGTTCCTACTCTTCTCAATGCCGTCAGCCCCTCCCCCGCCTCAGAGCACTGACAAGTCCTTGTACAGCAGAGCCTGATCTCACAAGGAAACTAAGTATTTTACGTTTTGTCAGTTTAGTAGCTAATCCGTAAGAATTCATATAAGTTCAGTCGTACAAAAATGTACGATTTTAAAAAGGAGGCGTGGCACCCAACCCCACCCCTAACCACAACTGTAGTTGGGTAATGAGCAAATCGTACTAAATTGTACGAATTGGATTGTACAAATTCATTCGATTTAGCCACTAAATTAAAAAGTTACTAAATTAAAAAGTTCTCAGCGTATTGACAGCAAATTATTTAGGTAATTCCATTGCACAGTCAAACCGATCTGCTTCTCCTTTATTTAAACAATTTAATTTGACAGTTATTTTTTTTTTCTTGTTCACAATCATAGACATGTTAGTGACAGTTTCGAAACATGCTCAAGTTTATTGCATCTGAGAGATTACTACATCAATACTGATAGTATTTAAACAGCAATAAATTTAGTTAAATTGACATGCATACATAAAGTGTAGTGCAAATATAAATAGTCCTTTCTTAACCATAGGCTATTAAACAAACAGAAATGGTAGAACTCGATGACGTCAGTAATTTGCAAATTGACATATGACGTAGTCTAGGAACTTTTAGCGACATTTCGGGCAGAGCTTAGGTCCTTTTAATTGAAAATAGTTGGCAACAGTGGTTTTGTTATGCTTTGTCATTTTTTTTCCCCTAATTTACTGTTGGTGGCTGTTTTTGGTCCCCATTAACTTCCATTATAACCACATTTGATGGTGCATAAAAACACAGTCATTGTTTCTGTTTCCATGTAGTTCTGAGAGCTGAGATGCATATTTTGATTTTTTAGGAACATCAAGGTAAGTGCACAAAGCTTACACTCACACTTTGATACACATTTTAATTTGCTGTTATACTCCACATAAAATCCAGAAACTAAGCTTTATTTATTTTTTTTTTTTTTGCACAGGCTAGAAGGTTAATGGTGCAAATTCATGATCAACAGTAAAAATGACAAAATTGACCTCTTCCCAACAGGGAAAACCACCAACAATCAAAAATGCATCATCATATGGTGTCATGGTTTTGCAATTAAAAAATGTGGTTATAATGGAAGTCAATGGGGCAAAAACAGCCACCAGTAGTGAATTAGGGAGAAAAAAAAAAAAATCAATCAAAAACAATATCAAAGGCAAAGCCCAAGACTTTGATAAAAGGTAAAAAAAAATGAATCCAGTCCACAATTACTTGTTATATTGAAAATACATAATTTCCATTTTTTTTTTTTTTTAAACCAGATCAGTGACATCATTTATGAATTTGGCAATTAAAGAGTTAAAATCCTGTAATATTCTAAGCAGATTAAAAGATTTATGCAAAAAATTGAAAAAAAAAATGTTTACCTGATGCATTTTTACAGCAGTTTATTTTAGTGGAAGTTTTCATCCTAAAGATAACAAAAGGATAGTCTATTTGCCCAGAGTGTATTGTTGATTTTTAGAAAAAAAAATAAAATAAAAAAAATCATGAACGAATGTGTAACCCGAAATCATTCTGCTAGCTGAAAAACACAGAAATACACAGAAATTTGGTTATGGCCAAATCAAGAAACAAAATCACCCCAGAGTGTATGAAAACATCCAAAACAGTACATAAGGGCTAAGCATTTTTATTTATTTTTTTGCATTGACAAAATATGCGATTATGCCTGAGTATCTTTTAGTCAAACAGTATATTTTAGTATTGCTAACATGACATTGTAGTTTGCAATAAAGCTTACTTATATATTTATGTCAGTTCAGTGGTCAAACAGTCAGTTGCACAGTCTGTATTGGGACATGACTAAAAAAGTTCACCTTGCTACCATATTGATATTTGCAATGTTATTTGGCTACTAAACTATCGTTAAAACAATTGTATTCATTCTGAGAAAGAATGTGACTTAAATGTCAATTACTGTTTGCAAAAAGTGCCATTATAGCGCGTATTTGTATTTTATGTTTAATTATATATATATATATATATATATATATATATATATATATATATATATATATATATATATATATATATATATATATATATATATATATATATATACACACATACATATATACACACACACACACATATACACACACACACACACACACACATATATATATATATATATATATATATATATATATATATATATATATATATATATATATATATATATATATATATATATATATATATAAAGATTAAAGGATATATTTTTATCTTAATGCTTCACTTTCAGCTTGTTCTATAATTTTACAGCTACTTCTGACTTGCGTTTTCAGTCATGTCTAGTGTGGATGAAGGTCTTTTTAGGAAAGCAAAGATAGACAAGGACTGTTTTCATTTTAAAATGCTCTGTTAAATCTAAAATGCTGTAGTGTAAATGTGGTCTACTAGGTGTAATAAACCCAAGCTGTGCATGCCGCAATCTAATTTGTGATCATTATCACTGAAAAACACAAGCAGTCACCATACAATACAGAACAGGACAACAGCAAAGCAGCTCTGCATGGCATCAGCTAATGATGCAGATGTTCTGATAGCTAAATCAGATGAAGGGGTTATCAACACTGCAACAATTTTCTCGGAACAAAGATCAGGTGCAATTGATGTCTGTCAATGCAGAAACAAAGATAGCATTTTAGGCTTGATGAAATGGAGAAACTTATCTCGGAAAACATTAGCTTTCTAGTACAACTGTTTGACTGATAAGTCTGAACAGCAAGAGTCTTGATTATATTCAGAAATTGAGTTTGTGTTTAAGCTTAAAAATCTGTGGTGCTTTGTACGTGTGGTTCACTTTAGTAAGACTAAACACTTATATCCAAACATTGATGTGGAATAAACTAGCAGGGTCTCTTTCAAACAACAAACAAACAAACAAACAAACAAACAAACAAACAAACACATACATAAATAAATAAATAAATAAATAAATAAATAAATAAATAAATAAATAAATAAATAAATAAATAAATAAATAAATAAATCAAAACATAATATGACATGTTATATGCCTAAGCTCCTTACGATTTAATTGTATCACACATAAGATATTGCAAGTAACACGCAAGTAAAAGCATATTACACATCGTTTTGGTTGTTTGGTTAGTTGAGAAGAGACATGACTCAATGTGTTATGTTCAGGGCTTGAGATAAACTTTTTTTATAATTTTTTTTTTTTAAATCACCAGCCACTGTGGCTAGTAGTTTTCCAACATTACTAGCCACTTGCAATTTTCACTTGCTACAATTTTGTTGTTGGGAAAATATATTTTATATGCATAAAATTTGACTTCTTGGGCATACTAAAATTACTTGATTTAGATTTTGTGTTGGGGCTGACCAGTAGCGCAGTGGGTAGCAGGTTTGCCTCACAGCAAGAAGGTTGCTGGTTCGAGCCTCGGCTGGATCAGTTGGCATTTCTGTGTGGAGTTTGTATGTTCTTCCCATGCTGGCGTGGGTTTGCTCAGAGTGCTTCGGTTTCCCCCACAGTCTAAAGACATGGGGTACAGGTGAATTGGGTAGGCTAAATTGTCCGTAGTGTATGAGTGTGTGTATGTGTGTGTGTGGATGTTTCCCAGAGATGGGTTGTGGCTGGAAGGGCATCCGCTGCGTAAAAACGTGCTTGATAAGTTGGCGGTTCATTCCGCTGTGGCGACCCCGGATTAATAAAGGGACTAAGCCGACAAGAAAATGAATGAATGAATGATGCTTCGGTTTCCCCCAAAGTCCAAAGACATGGGGTACAGGTGAACTAGGCAGGCTAAATTGTGCATATAAGTGTGTATGGATTCATTTTGCTGTGGCGACCTCAAATTAATAAAAGGACTAAGCTGAAATAAGCTGCTTACAAAAATACCTTTAAAAAAAGCTCGAGCCTTTGATTGCAGCAGGGTTGCGTCCAGTCTATTTAAAAGAGAACCAGTTGCACCAGTTATGTTTCCAGGGATGTTTCACACAAGGAGCTGTTTGTTTCTGAAACTTTTAAACACTCGCGCGCATCATATCACCTGAAATCAGCCTTGACACTGAAGCCCTCGTCAGTGCATCAGGATTGCCTTGTCCCACCGTGCGTATGATCATCCTCTCATTCTGTATTTGCCTACTTTCTTTTGCTCATGTGAACACAGTTATTATTGGCATCTCTCACGCTGGCCCCTCATTGAGAAATCCTCATTGTTGAACTCTACTTTTAAGAAAACTCCAATTTAAAAATGATCCTTAACCATCCAAAGTAGCTTGTGGGAGTGACCGTCTAACCCACCACAGCTGAAATCTCCCTGCATTTAGCAGTTGGCGAGTGTTAAACCCTGGTTATGTTTGGGAGAAAACTGGACTTTTTTTTAAATAACCTCATTTCACAAATCACCTATAGTGTTAAACAGTTGAGTTTTACCATTATTAAATTCATTCAGCTTATCTCTTGATGTATGGTGGTAGCACTTTTGGCGTAGCTTAGCAAAAATCATTAAAGACTTTTGATTTTTTTGTAATTATTAATGCTTGACTCTTCTGTAGTTAAATCATATACTAAGACAGAAAATGTCAAAAAGTTACTATTTTCTAGGTCAATATGGCTAGGAACTATACTCTTATGGCATAATGATAGTAATACTTTGCTCCCTACTGGAGAAATAATATTTCTCAGGGCTTAAAAATCTACCCAGCTAAGAACACTGGACAATACTGTTGTGCCTACTGCAGCCATGGTATGGCAGCAAAGTTCCTTGACCATTGTGCCAGAATAAGAATATAGTTCCTAGGCATGTTTTAGGATAAGCTAAGCTAAAAGCGCTCCTACCAATCCTGGCGACCGGCTGAATAGATTAAAATATGATCAAACTCAACTGTTTAACTAACTTGTAAAACAAACTGTCAGTATTAACCTGATGAATATGAAAACATGATGCTAACAAAGTTGGTAACACTTCATTTTTGTTGGTCCATTTGAGTATTAGTAGACTATCTGTTTAATATCTGTTGATACTGCTCCTTCAACAGACATTTAACTGACTATTAGAAACTTTAAAGTACATGTCAACTTACATTAACCCTAACCCCAACCTAACAATCTATTTATAATCTAATGAGGATTAGTTGACATATAGATCCAATGTAACAAATGGACACAAATCCAAATAAAGTGTGACCACAAATTTTGTTAACTTTGTCCAAGATGATTTGTTATCTTTGTCCTCAATGACCGTCAGGTCTTCCCACTTTATAGCTTAGAGATGACTTAAACATTACCGCCCAAACAAATGCATTGGCATCTGTTCATCTCTATATGATCGGGCTGATGGAGAAGCAGTTACTATAATAAAATCAGACCAAGTGGAACACATATTCTGCAGCAAGTCCTAACATCCAAAGGATTATTAACCTTCTCAAAATACATAGAGGCTGGGAAACCAATGATTGTGAGACCTGGCTGCCTTCTTTTCTAAACTAGAATATGGGAGGAAAAAACAACAACAACACTAACACAATTTGTTTATTTTTTTTTTGCCTATCCCTTTTAGTCAAAGTCCAGCCTCACATAAACCACAGCACAGAATCAGTCCGATAAACTAAAGGAGCACGTCTGCATGTGCATTTTGCATTTGTTAAGCGGGCACCCTGCCCAGCTCGGTGATCGGAAGCAATCCGCCGCACAGATACAACCAATCAAAGCATAACAGCAGGTGTTTGCTTTCTAAACATCCTCCGGTGTCGTCCCACTGCTTATTTACACTGTAAGCAGAACTCATTCATTTTTGAACACACCCTACAGGTCTGGGTGACAGACACAGCTGACACACATAGCGGAAGAAAGCACAGCTGTTATTTTTCCCCACCTTTGCAATATCAAACGGGATAATGGCTCACAGCGATGTGCAGCAAGATAAATAATTGATTGGATGGATGGTAACACATATGATGGAACACACAAAGGTCATGCATTGTCTTGCCTGTTGCTGCACACGGTTCAGGAACTAAAGAACATTCAAAAGGGCAATTTATACAATGGTAGAAGCCACGTTTATGTCTTGACGAACCCTTCATAGCTTAAATTATATATACTACACTAATGCCAACATAAGCTCATTTTGAAAACTTAGCCCTATATACATTTCTGTAGAACGCAAATTATGTAGCCAAAGCTATGAATGGCTTTTTAAAACAAATGCTAGCTGACCGCTTACCTCCGTATGGAAGACTTTTGCAAATTATGCAGCCAGAGATATGTATGGCTGCATTTCATTTTTAAAATGAACGTTACGGGGCGGGATGACACCAATTTTCTTTTCTCGCAAACCAGCTGACTGCTTACCGTATGGATGACTTTCCCACTAAAACTAGTTTATTCAGTTAGCTTGCCATGTATGTCAGTGGACTTGAGACGCAGAGAGGGGGTTCAGGTCAGGTGAATAACGATTCCAGTAAGCAGGTAAGATAAAAACAGAATCCAATAAATCAAATAAAATATAAATAAAGTGAGAATGTCGTAATATCTGAAAATGTGGTAAAAATCAGGCGAAGGCTTTTGCTTTTGCTTTTCTGGATTGCTTTTTAAAACTGTCGGTTGGGTTTAGAGAAGTGGGTGGGTGGGTCAATCTGTGCTTTTTAAAATACTATTGGTTGGGTTTAGGGAAGGAGGAGGGTTGGTCAGTCAGTCAGTCGACGGAGGCTCTGGTGTATTTTTGCGACAAGAGCAAGTGCGAATGCACTTGTGCGGCATTCGTGAGAGAAACTTGAGATCTGAATCTGGCAGATTCATGAAAAAAAAAAAAAAAAAAAAATATATATATATATATATATATATATATATATATATATATATATATATATATATATATATATATATACATATATATATATATATATATATATAGCTCCTGGGACGTACTTGGCTGTCTCTAAACTAAATGTTTATAGAAGTACATTTAAATTGAAAACGGTTAAGTGCATAATCAGAATGAGCCTGAGTTGAATAATGCACTTTTTAAAATTTAGTTCAGTTATTTTTATTTTTTATTTTGCAATATATCAGATGTATTAATTAATTAATACAAAAAGTAACATAAAAGTAACAAATACATTGCTTTAAAATTTCATTAATCTGTATATACAACATGTTTAGCTCTGGGATCAGAAAGTTCTCAAGACAACATTATCCTAAGTATATATATATATATATATATATATATATATATATATATATATATATATATATATATATATATATATATATATATATATATATATATATTTTTTTTTTTTTTTTTTTTTTAAGTATATTAAGTTAAGTATATATTTTAAGTTTTTTAAAGGTAAATGTATGTGTAGGTTATACAATGCATTGTTAATTGCAGAGCTCTTCTATTAAAAAAAAAAAAAAAAAAAAAAAAAAAAAACATGTCATGAAAGAGATCTAGCCTCAGCCAGGTAATAAATAACAATGCAAACGTAAATTGAAAACTAGTTAATTTTTATTGGGAGTAACTCAATATTGTAATGCATTACTTTAATAAAATACAATTATACTGTAACACACACCAAAAAAGCCAATGAAAATAAATGAAGGTATAACACTGTTTGGGCATAGTTTGAAGTCTTTACCTAAAACTTAAACATTTATACTATTTGATATAAAATGGAAAGAAATAAGGAGAATAAAAGATGATTTAAAGCACTCGTTTGGCACTGAAGCCATGATCTGTCTGCGTTAATAAATGGTATCATTGCAGTACCCTTCATTGATAAAATCAATAATAGCGAAACTGTACATATTATTATTATTATAAAATAATAGTTTTAATACCCACTGACTCATATTGTATCTCAACAACAATTTTTTTTATTTATTTATTTAACTTTTTATTTGTTTGTTTGCAAAAAATAAAGACAAATCATGGAGATTTAAAACTACAAAAGTGTCTAAAGGATGACAGATTTTTAATTTCTGCCTGTGCTATCCCTAGGGTTTTTGGAATCATGTATGCTGCATTAAACACTCTTTTTATCCTCAAACAGGTTTTGTGCCACATCCAAGTCAATTTACAACTAATCTGATCTATCTGCAGCTCTTTCTAGGGAAACAAGCTCTCACGGCAGGCTGTGCTTGATTATAAACGCTAGAATGGACGCAGAATATGGTCAGAATGATCCTACTGGACTAGGGGCGACTCTAGTTCTCATGCCGAGCGTATGGCACGGGCCCTCAGAGAACCCCAGACAGCTGCGACCAATAGTCTGCCCAACATACTGGCAGCATAGAGTCTCGCAGATCATCAAATGAGCACAGACACCCGCTGCGAACATACCTCTACGGACTTCTCACATATGTGCATGGCCTGCTTTGTTTCTATCCCTGGTTTAAAGTCGAGCCAGCTTTGAGATGCACTCTTAAACCCGCGTACCTGGTAATCTTACTCTGAGGCCAGAGAGTTACAGCTCTGTAATCTCATTACCCATGCATGTCCCATTAATTTTCTTTCATGGTCAAGCAAGTCATCACTTCTGCTGCGGCTTTCTGGATCGGGCACCCTCCACACCCCCTCTTTTCGCTTTCACTGAGCAGATGAAGAGAAGCTAATGATAGTCCATTAAAAGACTGATCTCTCTGCAGAATCCGCAATGAGGCCTGACTGCGAGGGAGGGCAGGAGAGGACGGCACTTCGACGCAAGTCACCGGAAGTCCTGGAATCTGCTGATTACTGTAACTCATCTGGTCAATATCTGTCGAGCCGCTATGACAAAATAATGAACCCTCATGATGTTGGGCTTTTTTCAAATCAAATGTAGCATAAAAAACAAGCTGTATCATTTAGGGTTGGCTGTTAAAACCAAATTGATTCTAAATTTAAAAACACCTTGTACTGGGTTGGACAAATATTGCCATCATAGAGATCATCTATTTAATGCATATTTGTTGTATGTACATCCATGATTATAATCTCTTTTTCAATCACTTGCCAACATCGGTTTAACTAAAATCTGGTGACTGTGGAGGCTGTGATTCCAGTGAACTCTTCGTGTCCAAGAAAACAGTTTGAGATGATTTGAGCTTTGTGACATGTTATCCTGCTAGCTGTAGACATCATTTGATGGGTACACTGGGATCTTAAGGGGTGGACATGGTCAGCAACAACACTCAGGTAGGATGTGAAGGTTAAAAATGATCCTCAGTTGTTACTAAGGGACCCAAGGTGTAAAGAAAACACCATTACACCCCCAGAAGCCTGAACTGTTGCTACTAGCCTAGATGGATACATGCCTTCATGCTTTTTATGCCAGTTTCTATGCCATCAAAATGATATCGCCTCTAAAATCAAGACTATTTCATGATCCTATTTTGCTGAGTGTAAGTGAATTGCCGCTGTACATCATCTGCTTCAAGTTTTGATGAGTTTTTAGAGATGACATTTGGCGGAATAGAACACGCAAGAAAAGTTCTTTTTCGAGAGGGCTCTGGATGCAGACTTGGCACAGTTGCAAGGTGAGCTGCATCCAATGCTTTTAAAGTTGGGGTCGGGACTCCTCGAGGGGTCGCTGTAAAATGGGGGGGTATGGTGTCGCCTAGTGATTTTCAAAAATCTTATTATTTTTATTAAACCATAAGAATTACCATATTTTATCAATAGCCTACTAAAGAGAGTCATTTATAGTTACTATATACTATATAGTTACTATAGTAGCTTATGGTTACAAGTTCTATTGGATTGCGACCCCAAGGGTAATTATATTATATTAAAGACACAGCAATAGCATCAGATACAGCATATTAATTTTATAATACCAAGTTAAACTTTCTGGCACATTTACAGCACTTACATACATAAAAAAAAATAACCGAGGAATAAACTTGGGTCTATTGATGTGTGTGTGCGCCATTGCATGCAACGTTTCTGTATTCATAACCACCTATGAGGATATTGGGGGTCGCGAGTCACTGGCATTGTTAATTTGGGGGATGCGGTCAGAAAAGTTTGGGAACCTCTGTTTTAATGGACACACCTAACCTGTGGCCATTGCTTAATGTTGACAAGATGGAAATGAAGACATATTTCTGATGCTAACAAAGTTTGTCTTTTTCATCTTAAAACGATATGTTGATAAGAAGTAGCTCTTTCTTGTCCATTGTGTGACTTCCCTGAGTCTGTATTATCTTTCCGTGAGTGATCATACAGGTGTGGACACATCTGTAGCAGCTCTGCTACTTGACCTTCAAGTGTATTCATGTCGTAACTTGTTGTCTTTTTGGATGTTACTTTCCTGTTTGACCTTCTTGGATTTGAGTTATGAATCAATCACATGTCAAAGAAGGCAGAGATAAGGGACAAACCCACCAATTATGTAATCCTCACAGACCAATGGTAGCTCAGAATTTTTTAGCAGCCAAAATGACATTCCCAAAATTTTTGCTTGGGATAGCTGATCCGAACTGCTGAAAAGAACTCAAAATAAACTTGGATTTTGGCTGGATTTTGTTTGAAATATCATCACTTTAGTTAGGGTTAGATTTGTTTAACTTTGTTTGAGATATTCCGGGGCTTTAGTTGTCAGTTCGACCCATCTGGTCAAAATCTCTGCTGATTTTGATCATTAGCCTATAACACATGCTTTGTGGATATTTTCTCTGTGAAACTTAGCGATAGTTTTGTGTAAAAATGTCACATTAACATTTGAAATGAATAATAATGCATTAATATTATTAATAATAAAATATAATATTAACATATACTAAAATGCTCAGACCTGCCTATTTGGCATTAACAACCATCCAACTATGTTAATGTCAGATAAATCCCCTTTTGTTGACAATAGTTATCTGAAATAAAATATACTGTTATATAACACAGTTTACAATCATTTTATTTTCAGCTTTTTGCATTTGAAACTATACATAAGCAAGATATTAATTTGGTAAGCTGTACTGTATCTTTCAACATCCCCTATTATTTTGTGCAATAGACTGTGGTAAAGAAAAAGAGGTGACCGGTTCATTTACCTGCTTGAACTGTGGCAAATATAGAATAATCTGTCACAGCTCACTAATAAGTAAATCGTCTTGAATTTAAAAATAAATGGAGAGATTTTGATAGCTGAGATTTTGTTTCTAATGCAGCACCATGATTTTTAAAAGAGAGATGCAGAAAGAGGGAGACAAACTAAAACTTTAGGGTCTTTCATCATCAATGAGGAGAGGACAGTTTCACTGTTATTGAAGTATTTTTCCCTTTGGATTTAGCACCAAAACTTTTAACATGCATTGCAAGTGATGCAAAGAATATAAGCTGCTCAGTGCTCTCTGAGGACATTAAAATTTAGAAAGAAGCAGCAGTGAAAAATGCATAATAATAATTGCTACTGCAAATAAGCAAATTATACAGTACATCATCAAAAACCGTGCATTTCCACAAGTTAAGATGGATTGTGTTTGTAATTACCCACTGTTCCCAGACCGAAATATTGGATCATCACTTTTTATTTTCCAGTATTCTTTGAATTTAGACACTGCACTCTCAGAAATAAAGTACAGGAGCTGTCTCTCGGGCAGTAACTTTTCAAAAGATATATATTTGTACCCAAAGAGTCCACAGTGGTACCACAAAGGTGCATATTAGTGCCCAAATGTACCTAAAAAGTACCGTTGAGGTACCATTATGGACCCTTTACGTACAAATATGTACCTTTTGAAAAGGTATTGCCCCAGTGACAGCCTTGAACCTTTATTTCTGAGAGTGTAGGTCTGCAAAAAAAAAAAAAAAAAAAGTTAAAAAAGAGAAAATTTCTATTATTTCCAATGCTGAAAGCAGCCCTTAAACATTTTGTGGAAATTGTAATTATCATCTCAGTAACAGCTAAAATATGAATTATTACAATAATAAATCTTTAACTCAAATGTCATACAGACTGAAGTTTGTAACAGGATCTTTTGCAATGAAGCAAATAAAAAAAAAGTTTCATGCTGAGAAAAAAAATATATAATCATTATAATGATATTAATCATACTAGGTCATGACAAGAAATCTTGCTTATAAAATAATAATAATAAATACAGCGATTTAAAGCTTTGCATATAAATACTTTATCATTTCCACCATCATCCAGGTGTTGATGGGTTTCTAGAAGGCTTTTTTTTTCCCCATGCGCATAATCTGCCCTTGCCTCAGGCTATAAACGTAAAAACTCCATACTCTGTACTTTATTATTGTGAGAGGTGCTTGTTTATCTTTAATTATTGTGTTTTAACTTTATGACCTGAAAAGAAATACTGAATTGTCAAAGTAATAATTGTGGTTTAATTATATATATTTTTAATGTAATGCATATAAATGCAAGCATTAACCTTGAACCTGCTATACTAATCTTTTACATTTAAAATAAATCTGCAGTTTAACGATGCTAGATCTGCATATAATTAGTTCAAATCTGGACATTATCAGAAAAGTATCTTCATCAAAAATACCTATATTAATATTACTTCTTCAGGCAAATATATGTGTATAGATAAGCAATATCACATGAGTAGCAGTGCAGTTTGGCTGTATATTGGCTCTGGTGGGAGGCGATATACAGATATATCGCATATGAGTGTGTTATTGCATTTATACAACAGTTTGACAGCATAATTATTTCAAAAAGAAAATCAAACACAGAGGGTCTGAAAAATACTTTTGTATGAGGAACTGCTTCTGCCATTCATTCACATCTGCAGCTGACTTCAGAAGAGCAGAAACCTTTACAAATTCATTAACGTCACTTAAGAGCAAGTATTTGAATGATTCTCTAGCGTAATGTCTAAAACGATGACAAAACAGGTGATTTTGCTGACATTTTAAGATTGTAAGGCTAAACAGCAAGAAATGTCATCAATCTACAAAGATTAGGTATTTCTCGGTTGCAATGGAGATTTCAATAATGAACCCCGGAAAAGTCAAAGCAATGCAAACACTTCAAGATTACTATGGTATAAATACAGCACTACAGCATACAAAAAAAAAAAAAAATTGACTTAGAATGTCACTTAACAGTTTAAGAATGATTTGATGAGATATAGTTTCAAATTATGCAGAGTTTTGCTCCTCTAAAGGCTTGTTATGTGATCTCTGCTACCATATTGTGGCAGAACGTCAATTTTCTTTGTTCTGCTCAGTTTGACAGGCTGACGGGTGCTGACACACTGCATCTTCGAAATTATAAATATTTAAAATAGGCCCCATCCTCATAAATAAACTGCATAGCTGCAATCTAAACAACTACGTTCTCGACTGTTGTCCAACATCTGGAATATTTGTCAAACTGTAGTGAGTTTATTCATCTGATGTCACTCAGTGTGGGCTGAGTAATACAGAAGGGTCAGTACGAGTGCTGATATTTTCAGAATATCACACGGCTAATAGCCAATCAAATTCGAGAACCAGTCAGAACTGTTGCATAAAATAATATTTAACATAACAGAAATATATCCGATCTGAACTTAAAGCAATCTATGGTCAAATAATGTGACAATACAATTTGAATAAAAGTATAAACTACTATAAAATGCTTCTTTTAAACTATACATTGCATGAAGCAAATAAGAAATGACAAAAGGATGACATTCAAATAACATTTATTGGCCTTTTAATATAAAAGCAAACACTTAATCCAGAGTAGTGTTCTTATACTGAAGTCTTTTTTTTTTCTATTGAATCTAAAATATCAAATTAAAGTTATCCAGTGTTTGGCTGTGAATCAATTCATATGCAAAAGCCCATTTAATAACATTTATTGTTTTGCCTCTGCTAACTACGCGCATCAACTGTTGGCAAGACATCAAGTTCATCAATATGACTGTTAATAGTCCTCCATTATCAGGAACTCAAGGGTATGTTACTAAGAAAAATGGTTTGTTTATTTTACGCCCCTTATTTTTCACACTTAAAAAGCAATTGAGTTAATTTCTCACCTGAGTGATTTAATGATTGAGCGGTGCCACCATCCTCTTTGTACTCGAGCACAGAAGTTTTTAGTATTATTAGATGTAAACAGTTTAATTTGGGGCGGCTGCAGTCTGGGGACACATACAAATTTACTCCTGTGAACGAACTCTCTTACACCATTATAATATTGAAATGAAACCCAGTAGGCATAATAGATGTCATGCACTGAAGCACATGGCAGGTTTGCTGGCAGTGCCATCTAAAGGCAAATACAATCACAAGCTCAAATGTTTGGGGTCATACATTTAGCTTTTTTCACTGTTTCTGAAAGTAGTCTGTTTTGTTCTAAATGATTATTGATCAAAAAAAAATAGTAATATAGTCATATATTTTATTACGTTTGATGTCCATCATATCATATTTATTACATTTGGTACCCATCATATCCATCAAACGTAATAAAAAGTTTATTGTTAGCTTTTTTGTCTTTTAGTGCAGTCTTCAGTATTACATTAATTAAAAATAATTAAATACGCTGATTATTGTCAATATTTTTCCACACACTATGGTTGCCTCATGTCTTTGATAGGAAAGTATTTTTTAAAGTTGAGTTTATTGAATAGATATATTCGGTAATATTTTAAACAGCTTAATATTTTTAACGTGTTCTTCACCTTGGAGTTATAAGGTTCTATCTGCACTCTAAATGACTGAGATATTTAGGTTAAAAGTTTTTGCATTCCATATAGCAAACAATTTGTGTGCAACAGTTCTCTTTCATATATTAACATGAGAGAGACCCCAAATGTACTCTAAAAGTGAATTATCAAAATTCCCTTAGCTTTAGGCAAATGCAGATAGAACCTTAATCCTAAAAATAATTTTCTGCTTGGAATTACAAGGTTCTGTCTGGCAGATCATTAATTGAAGCATTACTTTTCAAGAAATACAATCAGTCTGCTTATCAATTTAATAATAACAAAAAGGTAACAATATGTTGATGCTTGAGAAAGTTACATTTTTGCTTTTTCTAACATTTATTTCAGGAGTTCACACTTTAATAATAAAGTAAGATTAGTAATAAAGATTAATAATAAAGCTTGTTTGGCATGCTGTCCCGAGAGAGAGCCCTGAGCTTATGATATCCTCGAGCCCTGGGCTCCCTCCCATTAGCAGAATGAGAGGAGAGTTTGAGCTCAGGTAGATCTGGATGAACTCTCCTGACTTATTTCTGGCTAATGACAGGGATGGCTAAGGAAATATACTCGGCTTGCTAAGAGCCTGACTATGATGTCAATTTGGTATGTTTGATTTACTTAGGTTTGTGGAAGGAAACCAGAGAACCAGGGGAAAACCCACACGAGCACGGAAAACGAGCAAACTCCGCACAGAGATGTCGACAGGTTCAGTAGGGACTTTAACCAGAGACATTCTTGCTATGAGGCAACAGTGCTAACCACTGAGCCACCGTGTCACCCATTTAGAAAAAAGAGGGGGGGTGGGTGAAGGTTGATTTTTCTTTAAGATAAAGATACTGAGATTACAAACTCCAGCCTGACCTCACGAGAAAACATAAGTATTTTACGTTTTGGTAGTTTAGTGGCTAATTCGTACGAGGTCAGTCGTACGAAATTGTACGATTTTAAAAGGAGGCGTGGCACCTAACCCCACCCCTAAACCCAACCGTCATTGGGGGATGAGCAAATCGTACTAAATTAAACGAATTGTACGAATTCATACAAATTAGCCACTAAATCAAAAAGTTACGAATTGCTGTGAGATTGTGTTGGGAACTCCGGTTATTAATGATGTGTTATGAATTATCTGATCTGATTAATCTGCATTGATTATCAAAGAGACTAAGCTGAAAAGAAAATGAATGAAAGATGTTAATTTTATGGAATTAATATGGTACTATTTATTGTTGTAATTAAGACCCCATAAATTCAATTAATTATTTGCCCTTAAAGGCTTAAAATGACCAAATGAGTTGTTTAGTTTAATAAACACTAAATAATGTTTCACTGACTATATACAAACAAATAAAAATTTAAATAATACACAATTAATAATATACATTGTATATTTCACATGTAATATACTGTATTACATTTTTTTAACAACAGAGAAGTCCAGAGGAATGACATAGAAAGCCAATCCTGATTGGTCCTCATGTGTGCATTCACAATGCTGATTGGCTCACTAAACGAGCCTTATAGAGCTGTTCTAAAGTAACAAAACATAATAACAATTTAAAAAGTCTGATAGAATCAACTGACTTAACTGTTATCACTCGATTGAATGGGAGTTATCAGTGGTTATTAGCTGATAGATATGTGCCAGTAGGGGCCTTCTGCGCCTACTAGTGAGCTCAGAAGGCTGTTACTCAACCATCTGCATGGTTAATTAGCTATAGATCACAAATGGCTGCATGCGGCCGGAAGTTAACAAGACATTTTTATATTATTTATTAAATTTCTCATTAATTGTACGGTATATTATTAATGTCTAACCCCTACCCTAAACCCGACCTGTACAGTAATGTAAAAACAAATCTGAATCTGGAGTATTCTCTATTAGTATAGCTGATTAACCATGTGGATGCATTATAACAGCCTTCTTAGACTACTAATAGGCACAGAAGGCCCATATTTATCAGCTGATAACCACTAATAACACCAATTTAATTAAGCGATAACATTTTAAGCACGTGAGGGAATATGAGAAAACGCATGTTTTTTTTTTTTTCTATTCAAATTTTGCCACAGATTTCCTCTGAGGGTTTGGGTAAGGCTATATAAAAGTTTTTTTTTTTTTTTTTTTTACTGTATAAAATACATTACACCTATGGAGAGTTTTCGTAAATCATCAATAACAATGTGTATGTGGTTGTACTGTATAAAGGTCTAGAGAACCAATACTCTCTTATTTTTTCCAGAGCAGTAGATTCAACATGCATGGAAGTTGGTATTACTTCAAAGATTCTTTAAATATTAACAGGCTTTTGGTACGACCAAGATGTTTTTAGCATTCCTTATTGTCTACTTATCAATTCAGTGAAAGACAGTCAAAGTAGCTCAGTCTGCTCCACAATGCATGCCCAGACTATGCAATTTTCAAATCATTTTCTAAAAATGTTCATTGCAGAAAACATTCTGTGAACCCCTGCCAATCGCTGCTGCATATTTCAGATGTGGTTATTCCTAGAGCTCCGAAGGCCTAACAATACAGAATATTTGATGAACAACTGGTTTAAAGGCCTAATTTGCATTATAATATTTAATTCATTCCCTAATGCTCGTGGGATCATTTGTGTGTGCGTGTAATAGAGGATCCATCTCTAGACACTTCTTCAGTCACTCACAATGCACTGCCTTAAACTACAAATGAACTCCAAGTGAACTTCAAATGGGACTTGTTGATAAACTCAAAACTCAATCACATCATTTGTATTCTTAGATGTCGCGCAGATCTGCTTGTGAAGCATTTGTCTGTTTAGTTCATCACAGTTCATCCATATAAACTTTGATAATACTTAATGTTAAGTTTCTGTTTTAAATGAAGCACATTATAAGTTACAGAAGCTGTTATTATCAATGCTGCACATTAATATTGTATAAAGCAATTTCAGAATAATCATTTATTTGTTCTGCAAAGAACTCTTCAGTGACCGATTTAGCACCATTTTATTATCAGGGTAAAACAAACTTTAGGAAAGGCAAGTTTATTTATATAGCACATTTAATCCACAATGGTATTTCAAAGTGCTTTACATAAAAGAAAAAGAAACAAGACAATAAAAATTATTAAAATAATAATAAAAAAATGTGTTAAAACAGGTTTTAAAGTCATAAAAAAAGAAATGAAAGATATAATAGTGCAGTCTGTCGGACAAAGCAGAGTGCTCATTCAGTGAAGGCTCAGATAAACATATGTGTTTTCAGTCTTGATTTGAATGTGCCTAACGTCTAAACACTCTTTGATCCTAATGATCTGAGTAATCTGTTAGGTTTGTATTCAGTGAGCTTCTGTATTGAGATCCTATGCCATTAAGTGATTTATAGACAAGTAATAACACTTCAAAATCTATTCTGAATGTAACTGAGACAGTGCAAAGACCTGAGGACAGGTGTGATCTGCTCCAATTTTCTCAAATCTTGGCCGCATCATTCTGGATGAGCTGCAACTGTCTTTTCGGGAAGGCCAGTGAGGAGTTCATTACAGTAATCCACCCTGCTGGTAATAAATGCATGAACAAGTTTCTCTAAGTCCTCACTGGAAACTAATCTCCTATTTCTTGCAATGTTTTTGAGATGATAATATGCTGATTTACTTACTATTTACTTTGACATGACTATTGAATTCAGACCTGACCTTATATTTTGTTGTTAGACCCCTACAGCCAAGGTACGCATTCGCCTTGAGAACCTCATCTCTGTTCCCAAATGCAATGACTTCAGTTTTCTCTTTGTTTACCTGAAGAAAGTTTTGGCACATCCAACTGTTCATTTCATCAATGCATTGGCAGAGCATGTCAAAGAGGCTGAAGTTATTAGGCAATAAGACTAAGTAGATCCGAGTGTCATCAGCATAGCTGTGGTTGAGATTTGTTTATTTTTTCTCATTATTTGGCTCAGTGGGAGCATATCATGGTTAAACGAGAGAGGTGTCAGAAATTAAACCTTGTGGGACTCCACACATAAGGGGTCTCCACCTTGACCTTTGGTCACCTATAGTGAAATAGTAACCACTCCCTTCAAGGTATGATCTGAATGTTTTTTTGAACCTTCTGTCAAATTAAAAGGTTATATGCATGTTAAATGTTCTTTATAGAACTATCCTTGCCAAGAAAATAACTTTATTTTTTAAAGTGTGCAAATATATTGTACTAAATTATCACTGTGGCAAAAAACTAATGATATAAATCAGTCTCACATTAAATTATATGTATAGATCATGCTATTACCAAACCATGAACAGACAATTAACTAGTACTTTTAGCTCAATAGACTACTAATTAGCTGCTTATTAATAATTAGTAGTTAGATTTAGGTAATGGGTAGGATTAGGGATATAAAATAAGATCATACTTAATAAGTGCTAATAAACAGTTAATATATTATTAATAGGCAGGTAATAAGTAGGCACATACAATCTGCGCATTCAGAAATCTACAGATTTCTGCAGATTTTTAGCCTATTATTGGATATATTTATTTACTTGTGTAAACGTGTGTCAATTTATATTTATTCAGTATTTTTTATTATTATTCAGTCATAATACTGGTCTAATATTAAAAAAAATGTCCATATGATTGATTTACAATACAGTCTGTGAAGTAATATTTTCTTCTTTTAGCAGATATAATATTTGAAAGACTTGCTTTGTATACCAAATAAGTGGATCTAATTGGATTTGCCTTGTAAACATTAAATTAAATTTAAAAGGTTATTATTAAGTTTTTAGTTGCAATATTCCCCAGATTAAAAAGTAAAAAATAAAAACACAGATTCTGCCTGGGGTGAATTATTATTTAAACTAAAGTAATACATATGAAAAAGTTTAACCTTTCATTATGATTCATCCAGTAAAAAAAAATTCATATGCGTTATATCATGTATACATTTATGTAGTTAAATACAATGTCAACCCAAACACAGGCAGTGAAGCCACTTCTCCATCATGTCATCGAGACTCGAGTCTTTTGTTTGTCAGATTCTCTTGCTCAAGATAAAGAAGTTTTTTTTTTTTCACCCCTCAAAGTTACAAAGTTGCAGAAAGACGAGCGGGGGAAATTACAATCATACAAGAAGAGCGTAATTGAATGGCAATTATGAACAACAAACAAGCTAACATTATAACTATCATGTCTATCACGGACTTGATTGGAAGACAATGTTCCCGGTAATGAAACACCAGAAAAAGTAAGTAATTAAGTTTAAAACAATAAAGGTGCATGAAGGAGATCCTGTAACAATTAGAATTGATGGGCCATCATTTCAGCAAACAGACATCTCATGTGGTGAAGAAACTATATTTTTGGATCATGCCTGTTAATTATAAAATGAGAGTGTAATTGGAAATGAGAATGTGCAATAGCAGGGAAACCAGAATTTGCTCTAATAATTGTAAAGTCGATGTAAAACATTTACTGTTGTCTGATTATTATATATGTAAGCTTAACACATGCTTATTGGAAATAAATGCTTATTGACACACATTTGATTGCAGTTTATAGGTAAAAAAGAACACTAAAAAGGGCAGTGTGAATCCAACTTTTGTTCTTTTTAACATGAACATGAATTTAACAATGATATTTACATGAAGATATTACTGGTTTTGTGCAATTCTTTGCACAACAACAAAATAAATACCACAAAAGAACTTAACAGTGTGTATGATTTGCAATATGTTTGCCTCACTATATTTCAGCAGCTCCCATTTTATGGTGTACTTGTAAAGCAAATTGCTTAGCTTTGAGTCAGGTGAAGTATCGTTCCACAAAAGAGATAAAAGTAATGTAAAATCAAGGTAAAACTACATGATCGCAGTCAGGCACGTGCACACATAAGGCTCAACCTGTGCAGTGAACATGCCCTTTTTAGTCTTGGATGGAAAGTGCCCTTCCAAAATGATCACCGCCCCCGCGAACACCGCTCTTGAGTACGCGTGCTCAACCCCCCTGCCCCCCCACCGCCCGCTTTAAAGTACGCGCGCAACAACACAGCTAATGATAACGCACGCGACAACAACAACCCCCCCTCAAAAAGTGTAGGCTGAGGCATGTATTTCAAATTAGTCTTTAGACTGGTATAATTACATTCATACTTAAATATGTCATTTTAAAAACATTTTAAAGACTGGCACAAAACTATGTCATGACATTTTATCTTATTTCCGTTAATACAAATTTTTAAATATCTATACTATGTCATTAGCTTTCAATCCACCAGTTTTTACCCATTTATTAGCAATATTAAAAAAAATAAATAAATAATAATAATGTAAAACATTTATCATTTGATCCCTAATCCATGTAGTTAATCAGTGACACCGACTCAAAATTGTTGTCATCTTTAACCTATGTGTACCATAGTCTGGATTTATTATTCACAGTTTTTCTCAACAAAATTTGGTATACATTTTCACTTGTAAAAATGATATTAACACCACTTATGCTAATAAGACTAATTATTCTTAATTACACCTATAATGACACATATATCATGCAATTTGCACATTTTACTAATATATTCATAGTATAATATAAATAATATGCAAGTAATATAATATGCCAATCCAAATACAGCCAGTGAAGCTGTAGACCGGGGTGTCAATTTCATTTTAGCTGAGGGGCCAGATGAAGCAAAATCTAAGTTGGCCGGACCGGTAAAATCATATATATATATATATATGTCGGGCAAATCAGAGTGATTTACGGTGAATGGCGAGCAAAAAAAACAGTCCCATTATTATATCTTTGAACTGCTTCATGTCTGCCACACATTTTCAGACAGGGGAAGTGAGCTGCATCACCACAGGCGAGTTGCATCTCCCACAATAGCTATGTTTCCATCCACCTATTTTTATGTGCATAAAAAAAATGGTTAATGAAATCCCCAAGATGCACATAAATTTTGAAAATGCGCATAAAAACATATGCACATAAGTGAGTAGGATAAACCTTTAACTGCGATAAAAACACTTACCATACAACTTCCAGCATGCGCAATAAAAAAGGTCATGCGATTTTGTCATAAGGTTTCACGTGAAGATAAAAAATGTGTTACATTAATAATTACCTCCAGAATTTAGAGCTTCTGTGCTCCGCATCTCATGCCTTCAAACGCCACCACATGTTTATTGCGAGTCAGGATTGTTTTCTGAGGTGCAAGTCATTTATTAAATGAAGAAATATTCTTACAGCTTCTCTTAAATTGCAGCAAATTCTGTTTTTACTGTTGATATTTGGAGCCAGATAATCAGGAACTGATGATTTTATTGGCTTTTACTTGTTGAATGAAAATGCTGCTTTATTTGCACATCTTTTATGCAATAATCCAGGTTTGCGTATTAAGTTTATTCTCATTTTTGGATGGAAACATAACTTAATGTCAGCTTTAACTTGAAAAAAACATAAGGTGTCATAATACCACCAATGATGGTTGGGTTTAGGGGTGTGGTTGGGTGCCACACATTTGCGTATGACTAAACTTTTGGGTTACGAATTAGCCACTAAACTGACAAAATGTAAAATATTTAAATTTCCTTGAGAGAACGCCTCTGTATGGTACGGCAGGGCATAGATGCGGTCTTTCACTCCAAGAAGGCTGTCAAACTGATTCAGGCTTTTAGATTGCATGAACTGAACCGTTTACGATTGCTAATGCACCATCCAGTGGACAAAATTGGAACAGCAGTTTCTTTTATTGAGAAATTGCAGCTTATTTTAACACTTTACAGAATCATCTCGCGGGCCAGACTAAACCCGTTTGCGGGCCAGATTTCTAATCTCGCCTAAACTCAAGTCTTTAACTGATCAACCACATTTCACAGTTAAAAATCCCCTTTATGTATATTTTCTCTCACTAATAAGAAATTATGCGAGAACAAGACAGAACCATGACTTCAAACTCATCACCGCTTATGCTAATAACACTAATTATTGTTAATAACACCCATTAGATTTTTTTTTTAACTGAAAGATGCTTTTGCCCATCAAAACCCACATCTACAACTAATAAGGCATTCTGTTTCCCAAGAAACAGCTTCTGTAACAGAATAAATGGCATCTCTCAGCAAGCTGGAATAAAAGAGGAAAAGCCTGTTAAAGTCGACCTAAAGTGCTGCAATTTTCTTGCCTCTTGACATCCCCATGGAAAGCAATTCAGAGGCATCACAGTGCACACTCACAACGTCACAATGCGCCGCCATCCAAGCCAGAGTTTGGGAGGGAAGAGTGTTGCTCTCCCAGCTCTCAAATGAGCCTGATAGGAAAGGCCTAGCTGTAGTCAAAAGTCGAAAAAGCGCCGCGACTCAATACCAGCGGCGGGGCTCTCACCTCAGGAGACTTCGCCGATCCATGCCGAACAACAGAGGCGCAGCGCTCACCGCTGTGACAGCCTTCAAGGTGCACAGATAAGAAAAATGAGAAATGCCACCTCTGGGAACAAGGCCGCTATTGTTCTGGAAATGAAGTTGCCGTGTGGCTTTTTCAAATGCATTGTTTGCTTCGTTTGCCCAATTTAAAACCTGTGGAGGATCCTTTCACGTAGCCTTTGACGAGCTGCCAAGTGTAACTTTGTGCCCTAACGAACACTTTTCTTCAAGCGATGAAGGGAGTTCATAATTAATGTTCTGGAGAGCAAGGTTAATAGCTTATTCAGAGAAGAACAAAACAGGCTTTGAATTCTAGCACTTGGCAGTTGTTTATCTCTTTGCTCCTTACAATGTACTGAAAAAGACGAGCGCTTCAACTCTGAACTCTGAAAAGACCATCTGAAGGCTATTTTGGCTGCTGTTCTTCAGCAAGGCAATTACCGAGCTATATTTACAAGACAAATCAGGCTAGTGAGGGAATGGCCCTTGATGCCTTGCAAATCACAGTTAGGAGTTTCACTTAGTGTCTTTTTATGAAGTTTTGTCAGCTTGTATACGGTCTCAACAGGGGGGCTGGTCTGGATGCGGCTTACTGCATATGTATGAACCGAATGAACAGAATACATACTTCAAACAAGCTTCAAAAGAATGCTGCGTGAGCCTAGAGTTTAAGGGTGCTTTCACACCTACACTTTTGTTTCGGAACGTATCTCGTTTGCCCAGTTAGCGCGGTTCGTTTGGCATATGTGAACAGGGCAATCGCGCTCTGTTCCGCGCCAAAGTAATCGCTCCGAGATCGCTTGAATGAGGTGGTCTCGGCTCGATTGAAACGAACCCTGGAGCGGTTCGATTGCAGTGAGAAAGCGATCCGATCCGAGCGCGGTTATATCACAGTGTTTTATGGAATATGTAATAGGCTTACGGCTATATGAAGAGAGAATTATGAGTAGGGCGGGAAGTTTCGCGAGTCTCCGGATGCCCGCAAACGAGTGATGATCTCCCGGTAATCTCGCGTCTCTCTCCCAGTCCTCAAATAGGCATCGTCGCGCACCCTTCTCACCCCTCCCCACCGCGTCTCTCCTCAGACACGTCACGCGCGCGCACCCTGTCAATCACCACCAAACCACCACCTCTCCTGACAGCTTAGCGGGACACTGCAAAATAAACCCTGACACTCTCACCAATGTAAGGAGAGTTTACTCGCACAAGACTTGTTTTAGCTCTTTTGGTCCGATTAGAAACTTTGCAGTGTGAAAGCGAACCGCTCCAAGAGCAAAGAGCAACAATGTAACAATTTTAATCTCTGTTTCGGAACAACTGAATCGATTCACAGGTGTGAAAGCACCCTAAGGCTGCTCAATAATGAATTGAGAACTGAGAATCTTTTCTAATTTTTGGGGGTTTCTTAAACTGAAAAATTCAGCTGAAACACAGTAGACTGTAAAAACAAATGCAGGGTTCCACGCAATTCCTTTATGTTGTCCCAAAACAAATTTAATTTAAACTAGTGATGTCTCCGAGTCAGAGCTATTTGATATTGAGTATCTACCAATACCGAAACCCGATCCGACTCTTCTATAATACATAAAAAAGAATAAAAAAGAATCAAGAAATGGATTCAGGATATTTAATTTACCTTTTTTTAACATTCAACATCTCTATTAGCAAACAGAGCATTTCTGTAAGGTAGCTTAAACAATCAAGTAATGAATAACATCAGTTATATACTTTTGGACTTTAGTTCGACAATAAATAAATATAAAAAAAATTATAATATAAAAACAAATACAAAAAGCACCTCAACTTAAAATACCCCAAAATAATCCCAAGTTTGCATATCTCATAGTTTACTATGGCAATGTTGTCATCATCGACTTTATAATACTTCCAGATCACAAACAAACTCGTGCTTTCCACCTCAAGCTACTTCCGGGTTTCGTGCTTCCTTTGTTGCACTATTGGTTAAATGGCGACAAAGTAATGTCATGTTGCACACGATGCTGTTTCTGTGTCAGTCAAGAAAGAGGTCTAACTCTGTGCCACCACATAACAATAGATGTGTTAAAAAATAATTAATAAAAATAAATAAATATATATATATATATATATATATATATATATATATATATATATATATATATATATATATATATATATATATATATATATATATATATATATATACACACACACACACACACACACACACACACACACACACACACTGTTGAAGTCAGAATTATTAGCCCCCTTTTGAATATTTTTTTTTTCTTTATTAAATATTTCCCAACAGAGCAAGGAAATTTTCGCAGTATGTCTGATAACATTTTTTTCTTGGGCTTCGGATTTTCAATCAGGTGATCGGATCTGGACATCTCTAATTTAAGTAATTTTATTTATGTTATTTATTTATTTTATTTTATTTTTTTTTTACAAATTTAAGTGGATTGATGATAAAACAATTAGTTATTCATCCAAAATGTGGTCCCACTTTATATTAAGTGTCCTTAACTACTATGTACTTACATCAAAAAAATAAATAAATACAATGTACTTACTGTGTTTATAATGTATTTGAGAACACTTGTGGTGCTTTTGAGATGGGATAGAGGTTGGGTTATGGACAGGTTTGGTGGCATGGGTAGGTTTAAGGGTGGGTTAAGGTGTAAGGGATGGTCAACAGTGTATTTACAAATGTAATTACAAATGTTATTTGAAGATGTAATTACATACATGTAGTTAATGTGTACTTATGCTTGATTAAACACATGTATGTACATGTAGTACATTGTAACAAACTATGTAAGTACATATTAGTTAAGGCCACTTAATATAAAGTGGGACCCAAAATGTAATTGTCTTGTTTCAACTTATTTTACATAAGTAGTTTGAACAAGCAGTAAAATTCATTATTTGCGTGTAGGACTGCATGATATTGTAAAAATCTGATGTTGCAATATTTTATTTTTCTGCGTTAAATATTGTGATAAGAATACAGTTTCAGAACATGGTTTGCATAGCACTATTTGATGATTTTCAGGGGAGTTTTCAGGAAATGTAATATTCACTATGCAAACAAAATGATTTTTTATTTTATTTATTATTATAATTTTCTTTTGTTTTGTCTTGTTTCTAGTCCAAATATCAAAAACCTATTTGACCAAGTAAACTTATTGATCAGTTTTCATCATCAGAAGAAATAAGTGAAATTAAGAGATTTTGCTTGTTTTAAGGAACACGCCAGTGTGGTAGGTGAAACAGAATTTGTTTTTCTCTGAAATGTAGATAATTGGACTAGAAGCAAAACAATATGTTCATGTATATATATTTTTATATACATGACTCGTATACATTCCACATAAATGCAGTAATTAAATACAATTCTGTTGCTCCTGGTCAACTACAATTCAGACTGGTGATTATTGTGGATGCACACACTGTGATATCAATGCTAAGATGAAATTTTGTGCAGCCCAGTATACGCATTCATAAACCATTTAATTGTATGGACCATTTTCAACAGCAGTCTTTATTTTAGATGCATAAACTCAAAATCAACTCTCTGCAACTTAATATTGAAGAAATTCATCAATTTAATAGGATGTGTATATGACTGGTAAGAGATGACAGCTTGCTGATTTACTTTAGATGCAGACAAGAGAAGCAGAGCAGCAAATTAATGGTTTTCAATCATCTTGCTACCCAAAAGTGTGTGTTTGCAAGCTTTGATGCCACAAATACATAGTAAAAGCAAGGTGTCATTCATTTTGAGTCACATAATAGCATCAAATTATGTGCCATGCACATCGGTGATGACATAAAATGCAAATGCTTTAGGGATCGATAGAATCAAGTGAGTGTGACTATGAAGCCAGACCAAAAGGGCACTGGAGAGTAATCACATTCCTACACAGACTAGAGCAAAGAAAAAAAAAAAAAATTGAAAGACAATGGGAAAGGGGGCGACATGGTGGATCAGTGGTTTGCACTGTCACCTCACAGCAAGAAGATCACTGGTTCGAGTTCTGGGTCAGTTGCCATTTCTGTGTGGATAAGTTGGCGGCTCATTCTGCTGTGGCAAAACCTGATGAATTAAGGGACTAAGTTAAAAGAAAATGAATGAATGACAATAGAAAAACTATATGAAAACTATGTAGTATAAGAAATGTAATGTGATTTTGACAGTCGATGGATGTAATATAAACCTATTTTACCTCTGATTTTAATTATTAATAATATTTTATAAATCTTAAAATGTGGGCATTTAAGCAACACTGATGAGAACAACTATTTAGAAACTTATATACAGCATGTAATAATAATAATAATAATAATAATAATAATAATAATAATAATAATAATAATAATAATAGTAATAATAATAATAATAATAATAATAATAATAATAATAATAATAAAAGGTGGCGGTTCATTCCGCTGTGGTGACCCCAGATTAATAAAGGGACTAAGCCGAAAAGAAAATGAATGAATTAATGAATAAAAAGGCTAGGATCATTTTACACTGCCAGTTTATTGCAAATTTTAATAAACAGTGACTACATACTAAATTTACTACCATTGCACATATCCAGCAAACAAGAAGAAAAAGAAAACATGCATCACAAAAAAATAAGTAGGATACAGGACAAAATATCGAGGTAACAGCTCATTAGCCATAGTCAAAGCCTGGACTGGGGGAATTTAAAGGATTGTATCCAGAGGTTCATATTTTTGGAAGCAGTTTCCATAAATATGTGGATATAACCTGAAAGGCTTGAATGCACTGCTAGAAATAAACAATGAAATACCTGTCTGAAATAATGAGAAAGTAAACATTTGCTCAGAGAACTAGGGAATAAACCGTTTAAAAGCCAGGGACACAGTCACAGTCACTGGATGCCTCTCCTTAACTCTGACAAATTAAATACTATAAATTAAACGTATTTTATCACCATGGTAAGTAAATTCCCTCCTCTCTCGTTTTAGGTTTGTTGTTATGTTTATCTACTACTCTTGACCCAACATAGGCTCATTCTGAAAACGTAGCCCTATATACATTTCTGGAGATCGTGAATTAAATAGTCAGATACACGTATAGCTACATTTATTCTTTAAAGTGAACGCTACGAGACAGTATGATGCTGTTCCTGTATGTGATTACCAGCTGACCGATATATGGACGACTTTTCCGCTGTTACCAGTTTGTCTGGAAGCTCGATACATGTTGGCGAACTTGAGACGCAGAGCGGAGTTGACCATGAAAACAGGGTTTGAGACTGGTGAAGAACGATTCCAGAAAGTAAATAGCAGGGTGAGATTGTGGTAAAATCTGAAAGCGTGGCAAAAATCAGGGGGCTTTTCTTGTTCTAGATTGCTTGTGAATCACTGCGGTTGGGTTTAGGGAAGGGGGTGGGCGGGTCAATCAGTGCTTTTGAAAACATTATTGGTAAGGTTTAGGTAGGGGGAGGGGTGGCGGGATTGGTCAGTTGGTCAGTCAATCAGTAAGTCACTCAGTCAACAGCGGCCTCTGTTGGAATTACATGAGAACAGCAGGCATGAATGGCACTCATGAGAGAAATTTCAGATCTGAAAAAGCATACATAGCGGCCTCTAGTGAATTTGCTAAAACATAAACAGTAAAAAATAAAAAATAAAAAACATAGCTCCTGGGACGTATTTTGTTCTCGCCAGAATTGAATATAGGGGTACATAATCAGAATGAGCCTGAGTTGCCTTGACTACCTTCAAACTTTATTGTAAAAATAAAATAAATTAAATTAAATTGAACTGAAAGAAAAATATTTTAATATTTTACAATAATTAATTTAATCTACATTGTAAAAGCAAAAAATTTATAATAAAGCAAACACAACATGTTAAAGCTAAATATTATGCATATATAAATAAATGCAATGCATATTTAAACATTACTTTAAAACATTTTCTCAAAGAATATACACAAGTACAGAAATTGCATGTTTCTTTTTCACCAAGAAAATGAGCAAACGGGGCTAAATTTTATTTGAAAGCAGCTCATTATTGTAGTTTATGGTAGAAATGAAAGAGGCTACACAAGGTCTCATGGAAAAAAATAGAGGTGTGCTTCATAAAACTTGAGTAAGAGATGTGATGAATGCTTAATCTGGCTGAAGCTGTGATTGCAGCAGTGCTGATAAGTGGCATGAGGCAAATCAGCTGTGAACAGCAGGAGGGTGATAACTCTCCGCCAGATCCAAGATGGCTCCCACGCTAATGCGCAATGAACAGCCAAATCTAAGATGGGCTCCCTGGAAACTGCATGTTCACATTCGAGTGTGCTTCCTTTTTTTGGCAACAAGCACACATGTTTTCATTTTCACTTTTATTTGGAGATGAACAGCTTGAGTGTTTGGATTAAAAACGCTAAATTAAACATAATGATTATGATGGAGCAGTGGTACTGGGCATTTGTTATTGAAGTATTGGGATGCTGTGAACAATTATTTTATTTGCTGCGGTGAATAAACTATTGTTAACTTTAATTCGATTATTTATTGGATCAAAACCACAGTGTAAAAACAAATAATACTATGAAATTGTATATATATATAAATATATATTTTTACACAACAGTTCTGTCTGGTTCTGGAAACTGATTGGCTGATAGCAGTGCAATATTCTACAATATCAGAACTCCTACAGCCTCCTCACCCTTTTGTATTACTCCACCCACATAGAGTGACAGCAGATCAATAAACTCAATACAGTTTGACAAATATTGCAGCTGTTTGACAACATAATGTACTTTTGAGGCTTTCTATGTAATAATAGTTGTTGAGATTGCATGCATGTAGTTTTTTATAAGGATAGTGCCTACTTTAAACATGCATAACTTCTCAGACTCAGCGCGTCTGCGGCCATCAGCCTGAGCAAAGTGAAAAGGGTTGACGTTATCCATCCACAAAATGGCGACAGAGACCACATAATAAGCCCTTAGAGGAGAAAAGGATGGCGTATTTTCAAACTACAGCTGATCAAATCATTACATTCTAAGACAGGGGTGTCAAATTCAATTCCTGGAGGGCCGAAGCCCTGCACAGTTTAGTTCCAACCCTGCTCCAACACACTTACCTGTAGGTTTCAAACAAGCCTGAAGGACTCAATTAGTTTGATCAGGTGTGTTTAATTAGGGTAGGAACTAAACTGTTCAGAGCTGCGGCCCTTTTGGAACTGAGTTTGACACCTGTGTTCTAAGTCAATCTTTCTCTTTTGTATGTTGTAGTGCTCTATATATACCATAATTGTAGTGTATTGAGTGTGAGATGGGACTCACATATCAGTAATGTATGTATTTTGTGTTGGCCACTCTGTATAACCCTGAGTTGACCATCTGTTTGTTTCTAATGAGTCTCCTGTTCTCTTTACTGCAGACTAGCTCAGTAAACAGAAGGAAAGAAGAATTTTTTGGGGGTTAATTATTGTGATATCCCGGTTGCAACAGAAAAATACTGGGAAATCTCTCTAGACTGATGGCATTTTAAGCTGTTCAGCCTAATAATTTTTAAATGTGAGCAAAATAATGGATTTTGTTATCACTTCAGACATACGCTACACTCTCAGAAAAAAAGGTACAAAATTGTACCTTTTAGGGTACAAATGGCCCGTCACTGGGGTGGTACCCTTAAGGGTACAAATTTGTACCTCTATTTAAAGGTACAAAATTGTACCTTCTACATTTGTACCCTTTAAGGGACAATTTTGTACCCCCACCGAAGGTACAAAAATGTACCTTTTTATATTATATAGCATTTTCAGGGTACTGACCCAGGCATTTTGATCCTTTGGTGACTGCATGCACAAATAAATAAATAAAATATTTTGGTTCGCAGATGTCCATTTTTATTTATTAATGTAGAAATATTTAATTACAACTAGGGTTGTAACAATATACCGGTATGACGGTTTACCACGATTTGAACGTGCACGATTATCATACCATGAACAATTGCATATCAACGGTTTTAACCCTTAAAGACCGAGACAGCCGCCCGCGGCTAAAAATAAGTATTGCTCTTAAATGTTTAATAACTTTTGATCCGCTGATCCGATTCATACAAAGATTGGCATAAAGAAGAGAATCTCAGCTTTCCAGTGCTGTATCACATAACATTCGCGGACTTTCAGAGGCTCCGGAATCAGTGCGGTTACGTCATCAACATTTGACAACGCTGATTTGACAAAGAAACGCTCGTCACTGTGACTCCGGACAAATCAGACATGATACATTGATGCATTGTCCCTCCTCCATGCCCAGATTGGTTCAAACTCGCTATATCACAACCAATAAGCATAGGTTTCGCTTTTGTTTGTGGACCAAGCTTTTTGAACAACACGGAATGAGAGATAGGCATACATTTATGCGCGGCTAAATAAAACGCAAAAAAAAAAAAGTTTTGCATGAAATAATTCTCATACTAAGTACTTTTGCATGCACAGTTGCACAGAAACATGACAAAACAGTGACACAGCAAAGACGAACTGCTGCTCTTGGTGTTTTCAAAAGACGCAAATGAAGATGCAGCTGTTTGTCTGCATTGCAGACAACCATATCCAAATCCATATCGATAGACAACCATATCCATGCTGGCACATAAAACCTAAGGATGTTCCATATTGAATCTAGTTTCGTTATGTAACTATTTATAGTATAGTAAATATTTATATCTATTTTTTACTGAGGATTTGCACCATGTTTATTTGGACTTTATTTGGACTTTGACACATTATTTATTATTTTCTTATTTTTATTTGTTCATTGTAAGTGATGTTGTTTATAGTAACTAAAAATATATTATTTGGAAAAAGTCAAATTTGCTTCACTGTTCTATTATTTTGTAACATACCGTATACCGCGAAACCGTCAAACCGTGGTATTGTTTTAGACGATTATCATACCATGAAAAATTCATACCGTTACAACCCTAATTACAACTCACAACTGAATGTGTCAAGAAATAAAATTACACAGTAAATATAAAGCAGACATGTAAAACAGTAAAAAGAACAATTTAGAAAACAAATAAAAACTGTTCACTCACTGTACAGTATATAATCTACCCTTAATACAAAGACCACAAGAATACTGTTTAAGATTTATAAACACATTACACAGGCTACATCAAGTACTTCACTTAATAAAGTCCAAAGTATTTGTCTTTAGTCAGAATACCCAGTCATAATAAATAATTTGTCATCAAAATTGTCTCTGTATTTCAGAATGAAGGCAATGTTTCTCTATAAACTGCTTCAACAGTGCAGAAAACCAAATACATCAGTAGCCTCTTCCTCAACACCAGTAGATTACTCCTCATCATCCTCAAGTGGAGTTTTAATTTGTTGTAACACAATATGTGTTTATGCTTTTGGTAAACATGACATGTAAAGCATTCATATCTGGAAAATGTTCTTTGATAGTCATTAGGACCACAAGTTATTTAAAAATTTGCTTCATGCAAGAATTACAGCAGTGTGCTGGATTAACTTGATTGTGATTATCCCAAGAGCATGTAGAGAAACAAAACACAAGGTTGATCACTCTGGTAACTGGAGTAGATCGAGGCTTGTCACCGTCCACCGTTCATTCAAAACATTCCACTGCAGAAACATCAAGGTGTTCTTCTAATAAGATGGATATGTCAAAAATGTATATTCATTCACATCATTAGCCCGGCCAATCGCAATCCCATCAACTCTGAAGACTGCCGTGACTCGTCTTGTTAACACAGTTGTCCAGTCGGTGGCCTCCTCCTGTACTTGAACTGTTGGATGTGGTGAAGATGGTTCACTGTAAATGACAAAGCAATAATTACATTAATATCAGTCACTTTATCACTTATGAAGAGAAAATGAACATGCATAGAAAGTAAAATAATTAATATTCACCGATTAAAAAAAAAAGTATCACAGATTAAAAGACTAATATAAATTTCATTCATTCATTCAATTTCTTTTTGGCTTAGTCCCTTTATTAATCTGGGGTCGCCACAGTGGAATGAACCACCAACTTATCCAGCATATGTTTTATGCAGCAGATGCCCTTCCAGCTGCAACCCAGTATTACGAAACATCCAGACACACTTATTCACACACACATTTATACACTACAGACAAATAAGCTTACCAAATTCAGCTATAGCGCATGTCTTTGGACTTGTGGGGAAACCCGAGCACTGGGAGGAAACCTTCATGAACACTGGAAGAATATGCAAACTCCTCACACAAATGCCAACTGACCCAGCCGAGGCTCGAACCAGCGACCTTCTTGCTTTAAGGTGACAGCACTACCCACTGCGTCATCCTAATATAAAGAATATCAAGCATTATAAAATGCATTTATCACAGCATATACTAAACAGAAAACAACATACGCACCGGAGCACAACGAAATGTTGAAGTGTCTCGCTTAACAAGGCTGGCAACATGAGAAGTGCTGCTGTAAAATCAATTCGTGGAACATAAGATGTGGCATACAAACAAATATGAAGGAATCCATACAAAGCTAGAATTTAATAATATTAATCAAGTGGAGAAAGTTTAGAAAGAGTACCTTAAAGTCAGGTCCTTAGCATTCTTAAGTTGATCTCTCATCTTTCGATGAAAACCTAGAAAATAATTTTAAACACGTGGGTGTACATTTATTGTTGTTTGTAAGTAAAAACCTACAAATTTAAAATAGTATGTAAGCCATTAAAACCATGGTATAGATAATGAGACATACTTACATCTTGTAACTGAGCCATGCTTTCATATGACATGCCTTCATTGCTCTGATGCTGTTAGCCTGCATTATGTTGTTCAATCTTGTCCTGAAATACAATTGGAAACTTCATAAACTTCAGGAAAGCAATAAGATAAAGCAATAACTATTTATTTATAGTATTTTATTTATATATAAGTATAACGTTAAACGATAGTAAAGCACCAACAATTCTGGACATGAGAGTTTGTGGACACTCCTCAACATTAATGTAACTTAGACAATGAAACGAAGATATGTAGCATACACACGCCACGTTTGTAACTAGCCACGTTTACATAATCAGTCGCTTTGCCGGTGACAAAATTGTGATTTTTCTTCACAAAATGGCGGTGTATATAACCGTCTAAAATTACATTTCCGCAGTCAACCGTGGCTAGAAAATGGCCTCAAAATATAAAACATTATCGATAATTACAAATTCCAGTATTAATAACAAAATGTTTTATATCAAGGTATATGAAGACTTCAGTCGCGCCAGCTCCGGGCCACACCGCACATTACTCACGGCCCGATTCCGGTGCACGGATACGGCAGCGTCGGCTCGCTTCTGCCGCCGCATCTGGCCCGAGTAACGATACAGCAGACGGACTCGGGCAGGCGAGAATCTAGCCGCAACTGGCCCAAGTGTATTTTGCTATCTGGGTTGCGATTATATTCCGCCGTGGCAACACTTATTAATAAAGCAGTAACGTAACGTAACATATAAGGCGCGAATACGTAACGTAGGCGATAAAGGGAACTTTTACACCGAGAAAACTAACAGCATATAGTACTTACCTTCTATAACGTTTTGTCCCTCGGTGACTTCGATATCACGTTGTATTAACTTCTTTAATAAGCTGCAGACAACTTAGCAAACTCCATCCTGCAGGCCAACGTACACCAGCCAGCCCGGAGCACAAAGCGGGGGAAAGCCGAGGCCAGAGAGTCAGACAAAATCAACAGAACACGGCTTCACATGTAAAAATGAGACTGAAAATATATCTTTAATACATTCTTACCTGAAAGTGTGGACTCCAAAATAGACTTTTCTTTGAAAAGCGTGTGAAGTTCTGTGTAAACAGCCAGCATACTCGACGGACCGCCTCAGTAACAAACACTACTATAACGTCTCAACAAGCCAAATTCTTAAAGAGACAGCAACATCACCACCTGTATGAAGATGCTGACACTCTGCATGGTTCTTATTCTACATCCCATATATACTATAGGGACTTAAACAGTAAGCAAAGACCAGTATTTACGTTTTTAATGATTAAAATTACATTTAATTATAAATTAAATTATTAACATTTTTGAGAAAAAATGTAATTTAAATACATGAAAAAAAATTAATTATTAAAATATTTAATTCAATCAATTTATTTATTTATTATATTTTTAAATTATGTATTTTAGTATTAATGTTTAGTATTAAGTCATTTAAATTAGTGTTATATAGTGTCTTGATCTTATCATGAGCTGAGGGTACAATTTTGTTCCTATAGGGAAACAAAATATATAATTGTACCTTTAAAGGTGCCAAATTGGTCCTTTACGGTACAATTTTGTATCCAAATGTGCTATAAAAGGTACAAAAATGTACCTTTCAAACCTAAATCTGGACATTTGTACCTTTATAGCCCATTTGGGTACAAAATTGTACCCTAAGGACCAATATGGGACCTTTAAAGGTACAATTTTATATTTTGTTTCCCTATAGGAACAAAATTGTACCCTCATTGTACCTTTTTTTCTGAGAGTGTAGGGAATCTTTCAAATTCTAGCTCTAAAGTGACGTTGGTGAATTAGTAACTGCTTTTGCTGTTCTGATGTCAGCTGCAGATGTTTTGGAATGGCTGAAGAAGTTCCTCATACAAAAGGATATTTACAATCTCAGTGTTTGATTATTTCTATTATTTGAATATACACAATTATGTCATCGAACTGTTGTATAAACACAATAACACCCCATTAGCACTGCGATATGGCTGTATTTCATCATATACAGCCGTATCGCACTACTACTGGTGTGATATTGCTCGTATATACCGTTGAAGTCAGAATTATTAGCCCCCTTGTTTATTATTTTTTTCCCCAATTTCTGTTTAACGGAGAGAATCAAGACATTTCTAAACACAATAGTTTTAATAACTCATTTCTAATAACCGATTTCTTTTATCTTCACCATGATGACAGTAAATAATGTTACTAGATAAGAGGCTTATCTAGGTTAATTAGGTTAACTAGGCAGGTTAGGGTAATTAGGCAAAAATAGCTTAAAGGGGCTTATAATTTTTACCTTAAAATGGTAAATGAAAAATAAAAAATGCTTTTATTCTAGCCGAAATAAAACAAATAAGACTTTCTCAAGAATAATATATTTAAATAAAATATTTTATCAGGCATACTGTGAAAATTTCCGTATTTGTTTTTCAGCTTAGTCCCTGTATTAATCTGGGGTCACCACAGCGGAATGAAGCGCCAACTTATCCAGCCTGCGTTTTTTCACAGCAGATGTCCTTTCAGCTGCAACTCATTACTGGGATTCATCTATACACACTCATTCACACACACATACACTACGGACAATTTAACTTACCCAATTCACCTATAGCACATGTCTTTGGACTTGTAGGGGAAACCGGAGCACCCGGAGGAAACCCACACCAACACAAAGAGAACATGCAAACTCCACACTGCGCCAATTATATTAAATAATAATAAATATAATAATAATAATAAATATAATAATAATAATAATAATAATAATAATAATAATAATAATAATAATAATAATAATTATTATTATTATTATTATTATTATTATTATTAGTAGTAGTAGTAGTAGTAATAGTAGTAGTATTAGTATTATTATCATTGTTAATATTATTTCTGAAATATACTATTTGTATGATATAATTTTGATGTGAATGGTTTTGCATTGAATCTGCAGAAAAATAAATAACAATTAAAAATGTCAAACATGTTCTGTTCTGTTGTAATAAAAAGTAATATTATTACAGATTATAAACACAATACTACTATACAAGTAATGCATATGAAGTTCTAATATAAAAAGAAGAAAAATAAGAAAATTTAAAGTCACAGTTCAGGTGTTAAAGCATTACAACACTTCCTGGCCTCGGTGGCTACTAAATGCAAAACATCTATTTGTACATCTGTGTGTTTTTTGACACCTCTACATGGGTTTCGCACCACATAGCAAAAACATGGTCATTTTGATTGCAGTTATAGTCTTTTCTACTGTCCGTGAACCCTAGAGCACTTCTGCTCCAAGTGTGCAATAAAATGACTTACCCCTTGCTCAATCTCCTTCCTTAATCTTACTAGACAAGAGCAGGACATCAGAAAAAAGGCACTTCTAGAGTCCATCAGTGTAAGATAAAAGTCCAAAAATATCTACAATACCCAAGTAAGCCACATCACTCCCACCTGCTCCTCCTCCTTATACCAGCAAGAGCACACATCAAACATCATCTGACAAGCACACAGCGTATCCTCCTCGGCCAGGTGAAAAATGTAGCTTTTTTCATCTTCTCAAAAGAGGAAAGTGACAAGCACAGCCTGTTTCAATATCAACAACTCTCAAAGAGAAGCGAGGTAAATTAACGTCAGTCCCTTTGACAGCACATATAAATGTACAGAGCTGCTGGAGAATCAAGAGAGTTTCCAAAAACCCTGCTGGGGTTCAGAATCTGTCAAACTGCATCACATGCCACAAACATTGGGAAGAAACTTTTGATTTTTTTTTTTTCTTCAACAGAACATATTGTGTACTACTATTATAAATGGAACATAATATATACACACATATATATATATATATATATATATATATATATATATATATATATATATATATACATATACATATATATATATATATATATATATATATACACATATATATATATATATATATATATATATATATATATATATATATATATATATATACACATATATATATATACACATATATATATATACACATATATATATATACACATATATATATATATACACATATATATATATATATATATATATATATATATATATACACATATATATATATATATATATATATATATACACATATATATATATATATATATATATATATATATATACATATATATATATATATATATATATATACATATATATATATATATACATATATATATATATATATATATATATACATATATATATACATATATATATATATATATATACATATATATATATATATATGTATATATATATATATATATGTATATATATATATATATATATGTATATATATATATATATATATATATATATATATATATATATATATATATATATATATATATATATATATATATATATATATATATATATATATAAACAAGCTGTATGCCATTCAGAACCAATTTGTGTTCAGATAGTAAAACAATATACAGAATTTAATTTTAATTTAAAAATTTAATTGCAAAAATGTAACATTTATGAAAAAAAAAAAAGTTTGAACCAAAAAGCAAAAAGTAATGAATGAAACGAATGAAATTAAAGGACAGAATGGATGGAACGAATAAAATGAATGAGCAGGATGGAAGGACAGATGATAGAACTACAGTACAGACAAATGAGTGAACTGATAAACAGATGGATGAAAAAAAAGCAGCAGATAGACGAGTGAATGGATGGGTAGATGAATGAACGGACGGACAGATGAATTATTGTAAAGACAATGAATGAAGAGATAGTATAAGCATGCATGGACGGATGGACAAAAGACGGACGGAGGACAAGTGAATGAACAGATGATGTATGAATGCATGGATGGACGGATGGAGGGACAAGTGAATGAACAGATGATGTATGCATGCATATACGGATAGAAGGATGGATGGAAGGGCAAGTAAATGAATGGATAGATGCATGGATGGATGGAAGGACAGACGAACAGAGCAAGTGAATGGACAGATTGATGGATGTATAGACAGGTGAATGGATGTAGGGGCAAGTGAATGGATGGATAGATGAATGGATGGAGGACCAAGTAAACGGATGGATAAATGGAAGAAGCATGATTGAAGGGGTAAGTGAATGGATCAACCCAGGCTCATTCTGAAAATGTACCTCTATATACTTTTCTTGAGACCGTCAAATACAGCCCAGGAGCTACATTTCTTTTTAAATGTTTGTTTTCATGAATCCACAATAGAATTCCTGCTGTTTTCTCGTAAATCCACCAGAGGCCGCAGTCGACAGACTAAATGATGGATGGATGGATGGATGGATGAATGGACGGATGGATGGACGATGAATGGATGGACAGATAATAAATGGACAGATGGGTGGATGGACAAGTGAATGGACAGATGATAGATGGAAGATACAGACATGTGGATGAATGGATAAACAGATAGAATAAAGCAGCAGATCAGCAGATAGATGTATGAATGATCAGAGCAACAGAGTTAATGGAAAGATGATGTCAAACAGACTTACGTTTTTAAAAATCTTCAAGACACTGATTAGTTCGGTTCAGCATGCTGTTAATTTGACACCACAATACAACACACGTTAGAGATTTGCCATGGCAGACAGGATTAGTGTAAGCTCTGTAGCTGGATAATTGTCGCCATGTTTTACGTGCTTTCATAAGCAGGTGTTGATAGAAAAACAAGTCTCACTTTGGAGCAGCACCTTGATCGAAAACATCACTACAAGCAACATATAGTGAAAAACAGCAGGTCTGGGCCTTGATTTCTGAATGCAGCAGTTTTTGCCTCTAAATAAGCCACCATCAAATCTCTCCTTTCACAAAAGGTAACTAAGGAAACTCAAAACCACCTGCTAGAAGCACAACAGTCTTTAATGAACAGATTATAATGAGCATCTCTGAGCAAGAAAAGGTCTGTACACTCACAATACGGCACCAAGAACATTAACCCCCCCCAAAACAGCTCACTGTAACCTTACACTGTCACAGATGAAAGAAACATCATGAAGACTCAATTCACAACAGTTGCATCCTCGCGTGGAGCAAAAACTGTGATTTATTCTGAATTTAAACCACAGTCCTGTCTGTGTTTACGCCTCAGAGGGAAATAGCAGAATATGTTTACATTTCCGGATGGTTTAATTAGAAGTACAAAGATGACTTTAGGGAGAATATGGAGTCTGTGTATCCCAATCAATGCACTTGTTTCAAAGTATAAGAGCAACAGTTATTAACATAGCTAGCAAAACACAGAGTAAAAATAATTACTAATTAGTCGTGTATTTATCTGCAGGCGAGTATGCTATTGTATGTGTAATTGTGTAACGTGAAAGGGATATTGGTCGTTATCTGCTTTGTGTCTGGGTCATCATCACAATGGGTTTATTTTGTAATAATGAGTCACCGAATGTATATTATTCTGCTAATTATACTGTCGGCTACCAAATACTAAATGTGTGGTAATTAAATATTCATTTGAAAGTTTCTGAAGGTTATTACCTCATACAAATCTACTAGTTAGTTTCTTTTTTAAACAGAAGACAACAATATAAATATATATATATATATATATATATATATATATATATATATATATATATATATATATATATATATATATAAATTAAAATGGTCATACTTGTTTATTCTTACATGGTCCATTATGTAGTGTACGATTAAAATAGGAAAACATTTAAATGAAGAGTGCAAAAAGTGCACTAGTTTCTAAGTGCCATCTCGAAGGGGTGGTCCACTACCATATTATATTTTAAACTTTAGTTCATGTGTAATGTAGCTGTGTGAACATAAATAACATCTCTGAATGCAGGGAGAGAATGCAAAGAAGGACATTGACTTTTTACAAAGTTAGCTTAGCAAAGCCTACAGCAAACAAAGTTTAAGGACAAAAAAAAAAAAAAACGAGTTAATGAGATCACAAATACTTCAGGTTACACGCATTACCAGGGCAGCAAATGTGGTGTGGCAAGAGGCGCTGTATTGTTATCATATAGAAAAGTAAAATGCCATCTAAACGCTGCTATTTTTACAGAGCTTGTTCTGTTTCTGTATTTGGGCTTCCAAAGGACACGATAGAAAGAAAGATGGGGAGATGGGCTTACATTTTTTTATGTCCCAGAGAGTTAAAAAAAAATATATATAGCTCTAGCATTTGACAAAGAGCAGCTTTCAGAATCTCTCTCAGTTCAGTTCTGGATTCAGCTAAAAACTCCTCAAAGAAGGAGCAACTCCTACCATAATAGACAAAGCTGTGGATTGTGAGCCACAACCTGTAAGTATTTTTAAAATGAATCCATTACATGCATATTGTCTAGCTTTAATGGTATGTTGTAGCATGGATGTAAACAAGGATGTAAACAACAGGAAATGCTGTTTGGCAGTGTTAACAATTTAGCTATGAATTCAGATTTATCTGTCAAACCATTGTAAACACTCACAAGCTTCACCAGCACTGCAGCGTCTCTTTATGCGGCTGTTTTCCCTGCGTTCTATATCTCAAATAGCAAATTCGCAAAGGTAAAGTCAACTAATTGTTCTTTACAGTCCATGCTAATAAATTTTACTTTTCTTTGTCTAATTGAAAGCTTTTAATTTTTGATTATCTATTGTTGCATTATAAACGGTCATATTTTGGTTTAGGGGTCTCCAACAACAGGCTTAAAAAAAAAAAAAAAAAAAAAAAAAAAAAAAAAAACACTTTCATTGACTTATAATATGCATATATTTTTACCTATTATTGAAATGACTCCCATGATCTGCGTCCCTCCTTTGTGTGATGCTAATCTGATTGCTCTGATGACTTAGTCTGTTGTGATTAGTCAACTGGGTTCTGCGCGAGATGGAGAGAAACGACCACCACGATTATGTAGTAGTGGTAGCCAGAGTGCAGAGTATATGTGGAAGGCCAATGCAGGAGTGCAGTCTTTGCTGATCCTTCCTTTAATATCAAACGGCTGGCAAATCCCACGTTGCAGTGTAGGTTATTGTATCAATCATCAAATAAATGACAGGAACATGGTATTGTTGTAAAGATGAATTGTGAGTATTGTTGTGAAGATAAATCTCTGGTCATTTCTCAGTGATGGTAATCTTCGCGTCATGATCAATCCCATGATCTCCTGCACTCCTCTAGTGTTTGAAGGGAAAGGTGCGTTCATGTTTTACCAAAAAGGCACCGCATATTTGATGTAAATAAATACGTAAACAAATATTTGACGTAAATAAATCGGATACTTTCTTCTGTATGTTTTGTTTTATTTTTATTTTTTTATCAAAAACACTATAGTGAAACATCAGTTACATATCTGATATGGGGCACATAATTATGCAAATAATCAATATCAGTTATAAAACTAACTGTTTAATGCACACCTTATTAAAGATCTATGGATAAAAATTTGACTGTTTTGCCTTTCTTAGAATGGCTTAACTTGTAGTGCTGTAAAAAAAAAAAAAAAAAAAAATGGGGGACATTTTTTAAGGTACTTTGTGACATGTTTCCATATGGAAACAACATCCAATAGTGGATCCAACTAACAATTTTCAAATTTAGATCTTTCCTCATGATTAAAATATGTTGCTGTTTAAAATTATGTAATTTGTGTTGGAGTATTATAAGCTATAACACAGAACTTTTAAAGAAACACCTTATACATACTTGCCATCAACTGATATTACAACAGCTTTCATTTATTCTATTCTTTTTTTGCTGAATATTATTGAAAACAATCATAATATTGTATTATCATGTATACAACATACAGTAAATATAAATATTTTCTCCTGTAAATATTTTAACAAATAAATAAATAAAAAATCTAATATATCCAAATGCATCAGAACAATGTAGCTACTAGCTAACAATGTTTATGAGCAATTCCAGCGTTATGGATGTGACTTTTGCAGTAAAATCTTGAAACATAAATTCATGTAGAAGGTATATGTTTACATTATATTGAAACATCTGTTAATTTTTTCCAAAACAACTAATCACAAAGTAATGGGAGCAGAATAATATCAATCTCTAAACATACTTTATATTTTAAATGAAGGAAATTAACATTAGTTATGGATGTAATGAAAAAAGTCTGAGTTTACAGTACACATCATGCTTTGTAGAAATTCTGTGAAGTAAACTTCACCACCCAAAAGAAATAATGCTAATCAAAAGGATAAGAGTCGGCTCACTATAGAACAAAATGTTTGATTTGATTTTATTTGACATATTTAGGAGGAAAACGCTCCGTTATTGATGTGATGTCTCTTCGTTATAGATGTGACAGATGTGAAATTGGCACTTGTGTGATTTTAGTAAATCCAATATAATCGCTTGAAAACATTTACAGAGACAGTTTAGAGTATTTTAAAAGCACTGTTAAATACTTGTCTATACAAAAGAAAAAAGAAAAAAAAAACGCAGAAACAGTTTCGATATTTTGGCAAAAGCGTAATTTTTTTGAAGGCATTTTCGCAAGGATTTACTACAAAAAATGATACTACAATATTATGTCCAAGTCTTGTATGCCTCTTTAACTCCATCACTGCTCTTATTAAATGTCCAATCTACATTATCAGAACCCAACCCGTCATTAAATCCCAACTCATCCTCACTATCTGCTGGAAGAGCCAGTTCTATTTTACCATTGTATTATTACCATTAAACCTTGATTTTATCCAAAATGCAAATGCCATTAACATACAACTAATCAACACTATATGGCATTCATGTTGATATTGTTACAACTTAAAAGATCACAACTGACCTTGCTAGCTAGCTAACCTATTGCAACATTGTACAATCCACTATTGCACAGTTTTGTCATTTGGCAACACAAACATTTGATCGATTTACAAAAAAACTAAATTGGTAAAAACTTTGAGTTGTGTACATGTCATCATAGCTTACTAGGTGATGTCTCAGATTTTTTTGTGGATCTGACCTGAGTTGATCCTTTGTTTTTATTGTTTTCATTTGCATTCAGCAGCTAAAAAAGAAAGACACTGCATGTCATGTGGCACATCATTGGCTAAACTAAACTAAACTCTTCTCTTTCCAAAAAATCTGAACATTGGTCTTAAAGAAACAGTGGCAGGGAAATGAACATAAATATCATATTGCCATATTGCAACACCATATGGGTTAAAAAATGTATATGTTGATCTGATGCCAGTGTTTCAAGCTTTTCATTCCATTCAATGTGCATGTTATTGAAATAATAAAATAAAATGTTATTTTACCATATGTTGAATAAAATAGCCTGTAGTGTTTTCATTGATTTCACTAAATTTCTCCATCTACACCTGCTTTTTCTCTCTAGTGTACGGGCTATTGAAACACCAGCTGTGTCAAATGTCAAATTTACGGAGGCATAACTTCTATGAAGAATCCCATATTGGCCTCTCGCTATGGCAGTAAGCAAATTAGAAGTGTGAACAGGGATTTAATTTGTTTTACAACCCAGCGGTGACATGGGACATTTGGGTCATAAGCAAAGACTAAGTGAATGGTGCGATGCTAACTGCATCTGGGAATGTTGACCTTGGAAAAGAAATTAAGAAGCATTGGAAAATCCGAGAGCAAATAACGATAAAAAGAAGCAAACAGCAGATGGCTGTCAATCCGCTGTGTATACTTTTGTTTCCAAATATGCTGTGGAACTTAAATTGCAGCATTTGTCATAAAACCTTCAAGCTGCTGCATCAGAAGTCCAACTAAAAACACAACACCACCACCATAAAAGCAGCAAACAGAACAATGTTTGTTCTTTTATTGCTATAGGCTCACTCCGGGGATGTGGTGAATATTAGAAGACTGGTTGAAATAATATTCTGTGATGGTGGACTTTGAACCAGCACAATTTCACAATCCTCCTCTGAGACCGAGGAGAATCAGGTTTTTGATTTATAAATTTTATTTATTTATTTATTTATTTATTTATTTATTTATTTATTTATTTATTTATTTATTTATTTTAGATATTCATATGATTATTTATTCATCTGATTGTAATATTTATGTTATATTTATTTATATTTTATATGATTGGTATATTGATTTATTTATTCATATATTTTATTTTTATTTGATATTTATTTATATGATTCGTTCATCTGATTGTGATATTTATTTATTTATTTATTTATTTATTTATTTATTTATTTATTTATCATATTTATTATGCCATGATGACAGTAAATGATTTTTGATTAGATAGTTTTAAGACACTTCTTTGCAGCTTAAAGTGGCAGGTTAGGGTAATCAGGCAAGTTATTGTATAATGATGGTTGGTTCTTTAGACTATCGAAAAAACAAAGCTTAAAGGAGCTAATAATTTTGTACTTAAAATGGTGTTTAAAAAAAATGAAAACTGCTGTTATTCTAGCCAAAATAAAACAAATAAGACTTTCTCCAGCAGAAAATAAAAAATATTATCAAACATAATTTAGGAAATATTTAAAAAAGAAAAAATTAATTCAAAGTGGGGGCTAATAATTCTGAAATAAATAGCACAATCTAGCACAATCATTGCAATAAATAAATAAATAAATGTGATGCAGTAAATAAATAACGCAATAAATAAATAAAATATATATATATATATATATATATATATATATATATATATATATATATATATATATATATATATATATATATATATATAGATCATTCATTCAACTTTTTATGATTGTGATATTTACTTATCTTTATGATTGTGATGTTTATTTATTTATTTATTCATTCATTCATTTTCTTTTCGGCTTTGCATTCCAGCATATGTTTTTTTTTTGCAGTGGATGCCCTTCCAGCTGCAACTCATCTCTGGGAAACATCCACACACACAATTTAGCCTACTCAGCCATATCACTCTGCAGCCCAAGACCAGTTAATCACTGAAGCTAACCAGGGCTGAGCCTGGTCAATACCTGTATGGGAGACCACATGGGAAAACTAGGTTGCTGTTGGAAGTGGTGTTAGTGAGGCCAATAGGGGGCGCTCAACCTGCAGTCTGTGTGAGTCCTAATGTCCCAGTGAAAGTGAAGGGGACACTATACTGTCTGTGGATGCCGTCTTTCACATGAGACTTTAAACTGAGGTCCTGACTCTCTGTGGTCATTAAAAATCCCATAGCACTTTGGACTGTGAGGGAGACTGGAGCATCTGGAGGAATCTCTCACATACACAGGGAGAACATGCAAGCTCCACAAAGAAATGAAAAAACCGACCCAGCCGAGGCTCGAACCAGCCACCTTCTTGCTGTGAGGCGACAGGACTACCTACTGCACAACTGCGTCACATTTATTTATTTATTTATTTATTTATTTATTTATTGCAATGATTGTGCTAGATTGTGCTATTTATTTCTAAGATTATGATATTTATCCAATTATTTATTTTGTATGATTGTGATAATTATTTATTTATATGATTGCGATGTTTATTTATTCATTTCATTGTAATGTTTATTTATTTATTTATTTATTTATTCATTCATTTATCTGTTTGTTTTATGATTGCGATATTAAATTATTAATGTATTAATATAATTGTGATATTTATTAATTTATTTATATGATTGTGATGTTCATTTACTTACTTATTCACATAATTGTGATATTTATGTATTTATTTATATAAGTGATGATTTTTATTTATTTTAATTTTTAAATATATTATACAAGTAACATTGAAATAAACATTGCATTTTGTCTGACTCAAATTAGATTTATTTTTGTATCTGTAGGGTCTATAGTAATGCAAATCTCTAGCCAATAAATCCTATGATTAAAAAGTCTTTGCATCTGATTATTGATTTGTAAGACACATTTGTTGTGTTGCTGTTCAGTGCTTTAAATGCAAATCATCCCATGTGGAACATGTTGCTTTAAAAACTCACAATCTCAATGACGGCAGGAATTTCTTAAACAACTCAATGTTCCCGTTCGCTAGAGCTCTAGTTTTGAAAAAACAAGCTTAGCGTTATGATGTATGATAGAGGCGGCCGGGTTCTGCTCGTCGCCACATCAGAAACTGTGACGAATGAGCCTCGGGCTGGTGATTGGAAAGCAAAGTCGATAGTGCTACCGCTGCCATGGCTTTATCCACATGACCCATCCCTCGGTCAACGCCTATTCATCTTATTCACGCCATGATGAAACTGCTGAAAACATAAAGGATATATTGTGGTTTAGCTCATATGGGCAAACGCCAGCAGACGGACAGCCCATTTATTCTCTTACTGTCTTCTAGGACCACAATCAACACTCTGAACCCCTAACCCTGAAATAGGAAACCAAAAGCCATTTTCAAGTGAATCTCATGCTATGAGAACTGATGAGTGGAAATTTTGCCGTTATTTCACAGTTAGAAAATAAATGCAATTGGCACACCACCTTTGATAGAGGTGCAATTTCCTGTAAGGACTTGGGAATAACCAAACTTCACAGACGAATCGATAAAATTGAAATATGACTTTTTTTGTCATTTTCAGGCTCATTAGGCTGTATAAAATCACATTAGAGAGGCAGCAGCTCATGACTAGATCAATGGGATCAGTGTTGGAATTGGTTTCAGGTGTTGCATCATGTTTTTAGAAGCAAACTCCATTATACATCTTATTATTTTGTTATACTAAATTGAACTTTTCTTAAATTTTTATTATTATTATTTTTTATAAAATACATTGTATATGATTATATTATAGATGTCTCAGTCAAATTTCTTTATATATATATATATATATATATATATATATATATATATATATATATATATATATATATATATATATATATATGTGTGTATGCATGTACAGTATGTATGCATGTATGTATATATGTATGTATGTATGTAAAACTAATTCCTCATACCTTGCTACTATCCTTCAAACTATTACGTTTTACCCATTGGTCAGTGTTATTACTGAATCAATAACTTTTTGTTTGATAATTAGTTGTTTCATACAATATAACCGCGGTATATAATATATATATATATATATATATATATATATATATATATATATATATATATATATATATATATATATATATATATATATACACACATACATACATTACATACATACATATATATATACACATACATACATACATAAATACATAGATGTCAAAATTAATTGTTTCTTCAGTGCACCGCGATACAGACGCAGACAATTCGGTATCGGTTCAGTAATAATCATAACCGGTTATTATGTACGGACGTCATTTATCTCCTATGCGCTCTGTCGCGAGGGAGGCGAGCGCGAGTATTTACAACAGTCAGGCAACTCAGGGCAGGCCCGTGGCATAGGCACCATAGGCATATGCTAAGGCCGCTGTACATCCAGGGGGTGCCAGAAATGAGCGCGGTTCAGTAGGTTTTGTTTTCAATTTTCCTGACACACATTCAGTTATAGACGGCAATAACTCAAAAACCTCTGACCCTAAAAAGATCTAAAGTGTGTTTCCTACAAAAAGACAAAGCTGGTTATGTTTCACAGCTGTCTTTTTTTTTTTTTTTTTTTTTTTTTTTTTTTTTTTCGCTCGACATTACGAGCACTGCTCCGTTTAAGCCCTTGCAATATGTGTTTAGCCGGTAGAGCTCGCGCTGAGAGGATCTCAGTAAGGGACCGTCGGGAACGTGCTTCTTTTTTTTTTCATTTTTCTGCTCTGCTTAGCGCTAGCTCTCCCTGTTGCGAGGGCTTAAGTGTGTGTGTGTGTGTGTTCGTGTGTGTGTGTGTGTGTGTGTGTTTGGTGCTGTCTATTTTTGTGTATGTGTTTGAATGAGAGACAGTGTGGTGCTGTGTGTCTATACAGACAGCTTATTATTTTTTATTTAAATTATATATATATATATATATATATATATATATATATATATATATATATATATATATATATATATATATAATTTAAATAAAAAAATGTATAACCACTCTGTATTTTAAGTTGTATGTGTTTGATTAAATATTCTTTTATTTTTTTTTCTTACCTAAAAAAGTTTAATTACTGTAAAAGTGAATTTATGGAAAGTTATTGAGTAACATTTTCAACTATGGCTCCAGTAACTTAAAAAAAAAAAGCAACACTAAAAAGCAACAATACACAATGGAAGGAATATTTTCCATATTGAAATAAGTTTTTGTCCCAATTAACACCTGAAATATATACTTTAAAAAAACGGCTTCTGTTTCTTGCAGCTGAACAACAGAAAACTGACAATGATCACATCAGACACACCTCATGTGCTTTATTCAGTGTTAAATTCTGATAATGTGTTTGAATGCCATTTACATGACATTTATTGCCATACTACTGAAAGCAGCAGCAGATAGTTCACCACAGATCTTGAAAATAAACTGTGTAAAATTGAAGTTTAGAACTGTCACTCCGAACTGTACATTTCATAAATGTTAAAGAGCTTTAATATTATGCAATAATTAGATTGTAAACCTTACGATTTTATTGGAGTACAGTGAGTGCACTATTCTGTGCTTTTGAATCGCTGTATTTAAATTTCTGTCCAGCTAAATGTTTACGTTTGTAATATTTATATTATTTGCTAATTAATAAAAACTTTAAATCTGTTTCACATTTTGGAGGCTGTCACTGTCTACCGGAGGTCACATTTTCAGTTACGGACGAATGTTTTGAAAGCCTTCATGACAGAATGAATTACACCAGAGCAACCAGGCGTGCTGAAATTTAATTGATATTATTTATCAGATAAACAAGAATATTCACTTGGCATGTTTCTTAAATATTTGCAAATATATCATGGTATTTCTATGCTTTAGAAGAGTCAGAATTGTCCATACAGCACCTTTAAATATTTGTATGTTGGCACTTTAAAGTGCGCACTGTCTATCCCTAAAGGTTATGTGTTGTTTTATGTAGTTTATTTTCATTTGTATTATTATGTGTCGTGTATAGCACTTTGGTACACACCAGCTCATAATAGTAATAAACTGACTTGACTTAAAAAGATTAATAAAAAGATTACATCCTTGGGACATAATTTTAAAGGAGGCAGGAGATGATCTAAAGTAGGTTTGCAAGTGCAAAAACAATATTTTATGAAAAAAAGGAACGTTTTCTTTTCTTTATAAAATATAGCAGAAGGTCAAAGAAATTCCTGCGTAGTGGAGTGTGTTTTCTAAAATTATTATAATATATGAAGAAAAGCATTCCCGTCATCCATCAAAACTGGCCACATAACACTAATTATCTCTAAGGTGTGCTTCAGTTGACGAGTGATCAAGAATGTTTTCATCCAAGGAATTACTATTGTTCCCTTAAATGATGGTGTCATTTATCATGGCTTTCACACCCAATCATTCAGCCCAGAGCTATTTATATATTCTCATTCATTTCATTATTGTCCCAGGACTAGAAAACAGCATTCTAACACACAAAATAAAATAAAACTCGCAGTGTAATTCCTGCTCAAACATTTGCAGAAGGGCTTACATCGCAAAGAAGCAGTCGGATGTGCTCGACAACTATCAGCTCAGTAAATTATTTTCACAGAAGATTCTCTCGAGTTTATTATCTCTGATATGGATGCGGGATCACACGGTAAATGAAAGCTGACAGCTCTGAGGTGGAGACAAAGAGGTCTTGCTCAATCTTTAAATGTTTGCGATTTTGTGTAAATACCTGTAGGCCAAAGTATGTGACAGGTATTGTTAAAAGAGAGAGGTGACCTAGTTAATGCAGATACGTTAAAGCAATAGCTCACCCAGAAATGACAAATCTCGTATAAGGCTCACTCATCCTTCATGACATCCCAAAACATGCATGAAATTTTTCTGGAGAACAGAAATTTGAGCTATTACATCTTAAAATGTTAGCAAAATCCCGTGTTTTGTCCTCACTTTTGACATTACGCTAAAGAACCATTCAAATACTGGCTAGTGACGTTGGTGAAGTTTCTGCTGTTTTGACATCAGCTGCAGATGTGAATGAACATCGAAAGTAGTTCCTAGTACAAAATAATTGTTGAGACTCTCTGTGTTTGATTGTCTTTTTTATACATGCAATTGTGCCGTGGAACTGTGTATAAATGCAATATCCCACTTGCAGCATTGCGATGTGGCTGTATATCGGCACTGGTGGGGCCATGCCTCCCACCAACACTTCCACCCAAAATTTCCTCAGACCTCCTAGCAGTATTTTTTTTTTCCTGGGTAATTCAGATAGGTCACCTTCAGCATGCAGTAAGGTAATAAAATATAAATGGCAAAATTGTGGAAAGGTGCATACTATTTTTTTTGTTTTGATTAAAGTGCTGGTAAGTTTGTCAACTTGACAATCCCATTTTTCACTGCAGTAATATAATTGAAGGGAGATAAACTGAGGAATCATTTCTGTTTAATTCAAACAGATGCAAAGTTTTTCTTAGAGGACATAATTTGAATTTGTAACAGTCTGAATATTGCTAAATTTTACAATGACAATACTATTGCATCATACAGACTCTGGTGATTCACAATCCTAAAAATGATATTACAATTTTTTAAGATCTTTTGGTTTTTGAAAATCTGTTCAAATTCTGTAATCCAAGTAAATTGACATCAGCATCCCCCAGCTCAATTTTAAAAGGTCCAACGTACTTGTCCAAGAGACAAAATATGCAATATTAATAATATTACAGATAAGTGGCACTTCTCTCAGATATTACACAGGGGCCCTGAAGTCCACATGACTCATTCATTACATTCAATGTCTTTCTGTTGGAAACACAGGGAGTCATTAAAAGAGAATTTGAATGTCAGCGCTCCAACCTTCTTTGTGTATTTATGAGAGAAGTTTTTTTTAATATGTAAAACAATTTGTATGCTTTACACTTTAATGAAAGTGCTGATGCAGCACAGAATAAATGACTGAATGATTAATTTACTGATCTGACAGTGAAATTAGATTATTTATGTTGTTTTGCTGTCTAGTCTAGTCTAAAAATGTATATAACCACTGCATTGCATGAACAGTATGAACTTAAAATAGTGAGGTGGATATCATTTAATACAGGTAATGTTTAAAATTGTCCTCGGTGCAAGATCACACAATTTGAGACAATTCTATGCGTTCTGTCCCATTAAAGCAGGGGTCAAACTTGTTCCTGGACAGGCCGGTATCCTGCAGATTTTAGCTCCAACCCTAATCAAACACGCCTGAACAAGCTAATCAACGGCTTAGGTATACTTGAAACACCCAGGCAGGTGTTGAGGCAAGTTGGAGCTAAACCCTGCAGGGACACCGGCCCTCCAGGATCGAGATTGGTGACCCCTGCATTAAAGTCAACGTAACACTAGTGAACCCCAAGGGCAGGCTCATGTTTCAAGCTATAGTTAATAAATGTTTGCAGAAATCTTCAGATTCATAGCACAAAACCTGCAGGATTGAGGAGAATGTGCAGAACCCACAATACATCAACCAAATCCACTACAGGAAACCTGCATTCTGCAATACAAGACTTTTTGCTTGTGTTTCAGGACAGCTGAAAGAACTAGAGATGTGCTGATTTGAAAATATTAACCATGGACAACTATTTTTTTTTTAAACCTGGCAGAAAACAAAGAAAACTGTGGTCCAGGAAAATCTCTGTTTCAAGGGCTATCTAGCCCTTCCCTTTAGCCCTACACCCTCTTGCTAAAGAGAATTGAGAAAGCCCTACCCCTTCACGTGAACGCAAACGAGGTGTAAGGGGAAGGGCTAAGGGGTAGAATTGGGATTCTGCATATTTATCATTCCACTACATGTGTGGACAGTGGAAATGTCATGTTTTGCAGAACCATGGTGCTTTGTCATAAATAAGTACACTACACTGGACGAAATAGCTCTAAGCCTATACATTAGGGGAAGGGTTTCAAAATTTGCCCGTAAGAATTGGGACAGCACTATAGCACCTGCACACGTCATCATGTCATTGTGAGCTTTTGCTACATTTAAAATCGACGATCATGACTGCTGTAGTTATTCCAGTAGCGTTATTTTTTGGTGTTAATCTTCAGGAAATCACTGAAGGCATATATTATGTTATCATAATGATATCTGCTTGTTAAGTGTGACGTCACGCGGAGGGGCTCCCGGGTCCAAGCGCTCTTTTCAACTGAATAGGGAGATCCATGAAATGGTAATAATAAATGTTTACAAAGCAATTTAATACTTTCGAAAGTCACGATCGCAGTATATAGGTCCATGCCTAATATCCGATGGCCAGAAAGTGATTCATTGTTTTATAAATTGTTAACATGTTGGTATTTGTTATGCAGCAAGCCCAGAGATTGTTGTGTACACTATAACTTTATGTAAAATTAACTTTAATGTGTGATTTGAATAAAAAGTGACCATAAACGAATGATTTCTCCACTCAAATGAATGGCGGCTTGGACCCGGAAACAGTACTACATATGTCAAACACGTCATCACTTAACAAGCGGATGATGCGACAATAAGATCATAACTGTACTGCTCATTTACACAGTGACCATATTCATCTATGTAAACATGCCAAAAACAACATTAACATTATAGCAGACGCTGTAACAAGCTCATTCCCAGCCACTAGACTTTTCTGACAGGGTATTCCAGTGTAATTGAAACAGAATGTTGTGGGAGTTATTATTAGGGATTACAGATAGCAAAATTTAGAAGCTTTCGTTTTAGCGTTTTTTTTTTTGTTGTTGTTGTTGTTTTTTTTAAAAGCATGACGTAAAACATACAAAAACAAACAAAAACAAATATTTCTTTTCAGGGCTATCTAGCCCTTGCTCTTATCCCTACGCCTTCAAGCTCAAGAAAATTAGGATACATTACCGCTTCACGTGAGCGTGCAAAACAAAGGGGTTGGGATAAGGGGAAGGGCTAAGTGGTAGAATTGGGATTGGGCCTTAAAGAGGCATGGGTTTGGATGGCAGAGGAGTGGAGAGGCTTCAATTTCTAAGCTATTATGCTATAGCATTCTGGCAGATCACATATCTCTAAACAGTTAAACAGCTGGCAATACATACATATGGGATCTGTACATTCAGCCCTAAAAAGCAAACAAATTACTAACAGCTTAACTCTTGACTGAATTTAGCTCATGAATTATTCTCTCTAATCTCAACAGAATAGACTATCCATTGTTATTTTACATTCGCATTTTTCATCTAATATTCTTTTAGTAATTATCTATATGTGAATATGCAGACTAAAACAGTATAACATTTTTGTGATAAAATACATAACTTGCATAGGTTGGCATGCTCCTACATTTTGCATGGATTTTTTATTTATTTATTTATTTTTTTAAGCTGGGAGCACTAGTGCTACCAAATCAAAACCTAATTTTGAGTTCTGCTTTGAACTAATTTACATCGAACTGTACAATGTATTTCAATTCCAAGATAAGTTCAGTCGTGGGCTTGAGATCAAGACTTAAACTATTTTTTGTGCAGGCCTTTCATTGCTCCATGGCGAGATAAAGGTCATTTGCTGCACTAATCCTCGCATTGTCTGGGATTAGTTCTTTATCCTGTGTAAAATTGCTTTCTCTGTGGTAAAGAGGAGCTCACCGGATCCTGACAAGAGAGCCTGCCCTTGAGCTTTACAAGTTTGGCCTTGACTTTAATCTGGCTAGTTAAAAGATCAAGAAGGAAATCACTGCCTTGACTGAAACTGTGTGATCTGGCAAAGAAGAAGAGCATTTCAATAATTTTAAATGATTGCCGTCACATCATTTTAAGAATATGAATCAAAGCATCAAAGGAATGGGTACAATACTGCACAAATGAAAACACTTCATTATTTATGGAAGTCAGCTTCTGCCACTGAATAAAGAAAAAAAAGGTGACTGCCTGATAATGCACAATTTGCTCCTTGCAAATACATGCTTATGTCCCGCAATTCTGACTTTTCTGTCTGTGTTTGACTCTGGACCACAAAATGTTATGTTGCATGGGTATATTTTTAGCAATAGCCAAAAATACATTTTGGATTTTTTTTTCAATAATTGATTTTTCTTTTAAGCCAAAAATCTTTATAATTCATTCATTCATTTTCTTTTCGACTTAGTCCCTTTATTAATCCGGGGTAGCCACAGCGGAATGAGCCGCAGCACAATTTTACGCAGCAGATGCCCTTCCAGCTGCAACCCATCTCTGGGGAACATTCACACACACACTCATACACTACTGACAATTTAGCCCTATTCACCTGTACAGCATGTCTTTGGACTGTGGGAGAAACCGGAGCACCCGGAGGAAACCCACTCGAACGCGGTGAGAACATGCAAACTCCACACTGACCCAGCTGAGGCTCAAACCAGCGATCTTCTTGCTGTGAGGCGACAGCACTACCTACTGCGCCACTGCATCACCCTAAATCATTATAAAAATCAATAAAAAACATGGAAATAGTCTACTTTAAATATCAAGAGGTTTTGATTGGTAACAGGTATTGCTGAGAATTAAATTTGGATAACTTTATAGGCAATTATAAGTTTTATATATTTATTTTTCTAATTCTCAGTTGCATATGTAACAGAATTAAACAAATAAAGGCAATGATCAAAAACACGGTAAAGCAAGACAATGGAAACCTGTTGCAATGTCTTTATAACAGATAACAAAATTTAGCAATAAGAGTCTCGAAGTGATCCGAATATATGTGTGTGTAATCAGTCATTGAGCAGCATCAGCTCTGAGAGTGTAATCAGTCAGGATCTGGAACCGGTTGTCTGTGTGGTCCATTATGAGGCAGGATTGTAGCTCATGTAAGTGTGAATGTTTTCCAGCGATCTCTGGTGTTTTAGATCCCTGGCGATTATGACAGTATCTCAGTCAAATATTATATTATCCTGCCATAAATAAATAAAAATAAATAAAAAAACACACACACACACAAACACACATTTTTATACTGCACATACACACCAAAAGTGCACACACTTTTTTATGCTGAATTGTCAGATTTTGTGTATTTGTAAAAATACACATGTAACACTCAATTTTGATTTTGAAATCTGAAAAATTAAAGATATGAATCCAATTTTAAGGGAAAAAAAATTAAAATCTTATTATTGCTAATTTATGGCTCACAGTTGTAACTTCTTAACAATCAATTATATTTTATAAGATATATAAATATTATACGTGAGAATGTTTAATTTGGGATTTTTCCCCTGATCTCTCAAAGTTGATTTAGATTGTTTTACCATTGTGAAAAAAATCTGAAAAGAGTCAGTAAGAAGCATTATTTTATTATGTTATATGTTGTTATATGTTATGCTATATGTTATATATGTTGTGCTATGTTATATGTATTTTTTATGTCATGTTATGCTACATGTTATGATATATGTTACATGTCAAGTTACATGTTGTTATATATTATGTTATGTAAAATTTTAAATTATATATGTTATGTTATACATGTTATGTTATACATGTTAAGCTATGTGTTAAATATGCTATGTAATATATAATATATCCACCTATACCTGGTGTGTCGTGAGCACACTGGCACTGTTGTGCTGTGGCTGCGTCGCATCATCCAAATGGATGCTACACACTGGTGGTGTGGAGATATTCCCCTCATGAAGCGATTTAGGTGGCCATACACAATAAATGCGCTATATAAATACACATTATATTATATTATATTATATTATATTATATTATATTATATTATATTATATTATATTATATTATATTATATTATATTATATTATATTATATTATATTATATTAGTGGTAGAAACAAGCTTCCTTTTCCTCCTATCTTTCCAGGCCTGACTAATTTTGATTAATTTTCTTTAAAAGATTAACTTTGAACAATGCATTATATTATTATTATATTATATATTATATTATTATACTATAATTTTTAAAGATCGTTTGAGGACAAGACCTTTCAAAACTGGTTTGAATGAATTTATTTAAAATGTGTGTCACTCTTAAATTTACACATTCTCAATTTATCAAACCATCTAAATTGTATAAAAGGAACAAAATGTACATTTTCATCATGGTCTGGAGTTTCAAGGCTTACAAATAACTTCAATAAATCCAACATTATCCCTAACAAACACATACAAACAAAATCTTGACTGAAGATTGATATAAAAAGGATCTAATAAACGAGGTCAGTCTTTCTGCAGAATTGCTCTTTCAGATTTTCTTTCTTTTAAATGGCATCAAAACACTAAATCAAAAAGGTAAGTATTCACTTTTCCATGTTTTCCTATTCCGCAAAGCCCTTATTATAATAAATCATATGTCAGGTGAACAAGGCAGGATAAATCTTTGACATTTTATAGAGGTTTGGAAAAGCACAAACTTTGAAGGATTTTTGGTCTTGAGGGATTCCTTAATGAGTATCTTTTGATGCCACAACTGTCCTCAAAAGAAAATGACTATATCCTTGGGTTAAGGAAAACGCATGGCAATTGCAGAGCCAGGTACTGTAGACCTAATTAAGATTTACTTGTTTTGGAACTATTTTATTCTATGTGACTTATAATAGCTTATCCTTTGACCTTGCATAAATCCTGTCACACAGGAATGAGTTATAAATTATAGGATATAGCAGCAGAGTTGGACTTATGCCAGGGAGCTGGAAAGGGGCATTTTAAGGGTTCTTTCAATGTATTTAATTTTCTGAATGATTCATTTATTCAAATTTGTAATAAAAAAACACTTATTTTTTGTATAACAGATAATTAACAGTAAATTATAAATAATTATGTTCAAAACCTTTATGACTTTCTTTTTTTTTTGTCAAAATAAATCAGGTATTTAGAAAATATACATAGATAGTTTCATTTTTTCTCATTTTGCTTATCCTATCGGCAGTTTATCCTGCTTTGTTTTAAGGAAAAACTAAATGTTAGTATCTTTTTTTATAAATATAACAAAATCATATGCAATCATATAACAAAATACATATAACGTTTTTTGCTTGGGTACAAAATACTTCTTGATTTAGGATTTGGATATTTGGACTAAAAACAAGACAAAAAAAATGTAAGTACTTTTTTTTTTTTTTGTAGTGTGGAAATAAAAAATAAAAAAAAGGTGAAAACTGGAAAATATTACTATGGAAGCCAATGGCTACCAGTTTCCAACATTCCTAAACAAATATGTGTGTGCCTTCAACAGAAGGAAGAAACTTAAACTGGTTTGGAACAAGAGGAGGGTGAATAAATGACAGAACTTTAAAAGTCAACTTTACTACTTAGGTGTGTAAGAGTCCATCTGTTAGTCCAACAAAGGAACTAACAGCATGGGTGAAGGTTAAATGTGTTTAAGCCTTTCAGCACATGTGAAAATATATATATATATATATATTTTTTGCTAAAATTTATTTTAATTTGTTTTCAACTCACAAATTTGATCTGACTCCAATTTACAATAATTTACATTTAGTTTCATACAATTCGAGCTTATTACATTATAGGTTGTGATTTGGTCTAATTAATAAATCTTTATTTTCAGATAATGGTTCATCGTTTACCTGAAGTCGCTTAGAGTCAGTATGCTGGCCATTTTCATCTGCTCACAGACACTTCCTCGCCAGTTCTGGTTCTTAGATAGAACATTTAACTGTAACCTAATTTCCTTTAATGTTATGCCACCCCATGCTTGTTCATACATAAGGAAAGTTTGATTTAGCCACTAGATTAGATCATACTAAGTCAATGATTGTCAAAAATCAACACGTCTCTAATGCCGTGCCTATGCTCCATCCACTGAATGTATGAACAAATCCTGGTCATAGGTTGTGAAAACATCAACCTAAACAATCTATTAGTTACAATGATTTCTGGAAATATTAAACAAGAATTTTACATTTATTTGTCAGGCAAATATTTTCCTTTCTAATTCAGATAATTAAACAAAATAAGCCAATTCAGAAATGTACAACTTCAAAGAGTTGATGTGAAGACCATTTTCCCTGGAGTGGAGCATCTGGGAAAAATCTTATCAAAGCCAAAACCCAGATCAGCAAGTAGACCAATTCAATGTGGTCATGTCCTTGGCCCATGAACATTTCCTGCTTGTTAACAAACTATTTCATAACTGTAACAAGAGGCAATTCAATCATAACTTAATGATAAATAATGTTATGAAAGCTGTTGTAACATTATGTTGATCTTTTTGGATTCTCTGAACCTATAGAAATTAAAAGTGTAAAACAGGAAATATGTTGGGACCATTGTTTTTGTTTACATCCCTCAAAATGGTCTATACAAGTAAAATATTACAGTGAAATTGAGACCAATCACACAGAGACATTTAAAATAACACCAAACATAAACATACATCTACAAGATACACCATATTGAAAGCTTAGACATTCTGTGTGTAATGTGAGTGAGCTGCTTTGGTGGAGAAGGTAAAGTCGAGGACTGGGACATCTGAACAACTGGTTTCCAAGCTGATCTTCTCAAATTAAAAAGTTTGTTTTAGTGCCTGACAATTCTTGTGGTTTTGCCTTGTGGATTTCCATAACAGTTCTCAGATTCTGATGGAGAGACTTAGCCATCCTTACAGGTTTAACATTGAACAAGTCAATGCTTCATGAACATTTAATGAAAAAAAACAAAAAAACAACAACAGCCAAATAGATATTTCCAGCAATGAGTTCTAGCATATTCTAGTATGTAAAGCCCATTATTTAAATCTAATCAATTTCTAGCTAATGATATCAAGTTCTAGCCTCAATCTAATAGCTTTTTTTTTCCACAGTGACATTCATCAAAATTCAAAAACCAAATGAATTGTGAACAGAAATTCATGTTGACTTTAAGTGAATGTATCGGCTTGTTTCAGATGGCTAAAACTGCTACTAAACCTTTAAATGTGCCATTACTGAAAAATAATGTTGGTTGCATAACATTGTGCACTTTGGAAAGATCACAGAAGTATTGTTAAAAGCTTGACTTTATTGAAAGCTTTTACTTTGATCGTTTCGCTCACAGTTCTCAGCACAATGCCAGATCCAATTTTCCCCAGAATGTCATATTTTAGTAGCCGAGCATCTGAGCAGGCCACATCTATACGTTCCTTTATTCTCCATCACTCCCAAAGAGAAAGACAGCTCCTGTCTGTACCAATTAGGCCTATCTGGGCAAGGCCATCTCATCTTTGAGATGCAAATATGAAAAGAATACCAGAGAGAAGTGATGTCTATTGCCGAGGCGCTTTCAAAAGTATAATTAGGGTGAGTATAGGTCTCGCTTTCAACAGGGAGAAAAAAAAATGCAATTTCATTTTCAGCCACCCAGACCCAGTTATGGAAAATGACTCTACTTCCTTTTTCACAGTTTCAGTTTTTCCCCCTAGTTTCCCCTTGTGGTCATGAATTTAATTGTTTACTAGGAATCAATAACCAAGTCACAGCTGTTGCGGAGAATCACTAATGTGGGATGCTGTGTGTAAAAGAAAGGACCTTAAATAGTTAAAATATCAACACTTAATGTATCAAGTCTTAATGTTTTTTTTTATTTTTTATTTTTTGCCTAATTGTTTCATCATCAATCAACTTAAAGTTAAAAAAAAATAATAAGTTAATTGATTTGCGTTGGGATGACATGGAATGACAAGACTCCACACAACAGGAGTTGTGTGTAATCTTGCAATTATTTATTTATTTTTTTTTACAGTGAACAACATGAAAAATTATTTAAACCCTTCACCGCATGGTGTTGACATACATATGACAACATGATATTTATGTTAATTTCCCTGCCACTGTTTCTTTAAGACCAACGTTCTAATTTTTTGTTGGAAAGAGAAGACCTTAGTGTAGCCAATGATGTGCTTTGGTTAAGTCACATGACATGCTGTGTTTTTCTGTGGCGCGATTTCTGACAGACTGGCGTTTATTGTGAGTAGCTGCTGAATGCAAATATAAACGTCAATAAAAACAACAGATTAAATTATGTCAGATCCACAAAAATATCTGAGACATCACCACCAGTAAGGTATGATGACACATTCACAACTAAATTTTATTGTAAATCGATAAAAATGTATGTGTTGCCAAATGGCAACACTGTCAAATGGTGGAATGTGCAATATTGCAACGGGTTAGCTAGCTAGCAAGGTCAGCTGTGAACTTTTAAGTTGTAACAATATCAACATGAATGCTAGTAATACAATGTTGATTAGTCATATAGGGCCAGATGGTATCTGCGGAGGTTTTTTGCCATTTCTGCTGAGAATTTTGGTAAAAAATTGCGTATTTCTGTGGAATTATTTTGGAAATATCATAACTAAAACCTTAATATGTGAAATAAAAATAAAATCTTAACTTTTATTGATCATTTAAAATGCAAATTCAATTAGATTTACTTTATTTGGTAAAAGCAAGTCTCATATAATATATCTACTAAAATACAGAAAATATTACTGTACAAATTGCATTGTACATAAATCAGATGAACATTTTCATGTTAGTCAATAATATTACTGTAATTAATTTAAAACGTAATAAATATAGATTTACACACATTTGTCACCTTGGAATTATAAAGTCCTATCTGGTATTTTTGTCAAAATTGGTTATTGACATATTCTTATTAAATGACAACTTATTTATATTATGTGATGTTAACATCAAAAAGATAAAATCCAAAAAGGAGGCAAAAATTATGTTATTATTATTATCATTATTGTTTGTGTGTAAACATATCCAAAGAACTATTTACTTTCAGGTTTCTTTCCCAAAATGGCTCCCAAAAAGTAACATTATTTTATAATATCGACTTACATTTAAACATACAAAGACAAACCATGAAGTTGAACACATTTAGACTTGTGTGGATATTTTAACCATGCATCATTAGTTATTCCTTGAAAAATAGTTCTAGATAGTGGAAAAAAATGTACAATACATTTATACTTTTTTTTTTCTTTTAACAATAACAATAAAACAAATCTACAGTCCAAGGAGCCGGTCACACAAAATGCATTTTTTCCATTCCACTGCACAATTTTCCTATTGCTTTTGGTAAGTAAATTGACTTATCTGTAAACAATTGTAATCACGTCTCTTGCAGAAGCTTGTGCATGCGATTTCTAAATATAAGGTACTTTTTTTTTTTTTTTAAAAAGTTACCCAACCATAAGCTTTTTTTCCCCAATTCAGCTATCCAGATCATTTATCAAAGCAACATCGTTCTGTGTGAATGACTGCTAAAATGCAATTTCAAGTGCTGTATGCAAAACAGTGCACCCTTAAAAAATAAATACATGACACAAGCATGGCTGCACCATCACAATCCCAGCAAAGAGATCATATTTCATCAAGCATACTATCTAATAACCTTATATTAACCTATAAAAATTGAAAACGACTTCCATGATTGATTTTTGTACATGCCACAGATGTTGTCAAAACTTAAATTGAACATCTTTTAAACAGAGCCGAAAATCCTTTGAAAATAAGCAACTGCTAAATGCAGTGCAAACATGTCGGTTTCAACACTGCTGCAAAATCGGATGACAAAACAAACAAGCAAAACCATTTCCATTAAAACCCAATGTCAATATGCTAAAGTTACTCTCCATTCTACTACTTGATCTGCGCATTGAATGCAGACGTTTGCTCCCTGTAATCTTAATCAGAAGTCAAGCCATTTGCACAGTAAACAGGTGTGAGAGGTAGAAATGTGGCAGGGAGCCACGGAGTCACATCTCGCGTAATCAAATCTCATTACAGACGTGTATGGAATCCCACTGCGAGTCATGCAAATAAGGATGATTAATATTTAGCTATTTGTTGAGGAAATAATAAGGATGGTAAACACAATCATTCCAGAGTCAAGCATCAAACCACACACAAAATGAGCTTTGGTTGAGTGTCTTATGTGCGGAGAGAGCGCAATCGTGATTGAAATCAGGATCTGACTGCTTTGTTTTTTTTTTTTGTTTTTTCCTCTCTCCTTCAGCTTGTTTATGGAAGACCTGGGTTTAAAGGATTTAATGGTAAAAATTCTGAGACAACATAATTGCCTGCTTGATGAAACATCAATATTCTATGACTTTAAAATCAGCCATCAAAAAGTGGTTGAGATCATTTACGTAATTAGTTTATTTGCAGTGGTAAAGGCTATAAGCTCATCTTAACAGACAATGATTTTTCTGCCTTGCACGGCTCAAGCTGTACGGTCTATATTGTAATTTGATTGTGCACACTTTGGAGGACAACAAAACAAAAACGTTCGAGGTTACTAAAGTAACCCTTCGTTCCCCGAGGAGGGGAACGGAAGCACTATAAGTGGATTTGATTTGTAAAATCCACGCATTGGGAGGTTCGGTTCAGAAGCTACTCGTCTGAAAGAGTATTGAACGGGCCAATTAAGAATGAATTGGCAGCGCAAGCCTGCGCAGGTGAGCGGCATAAGCAATCAACTGAGTATATAAGCTCACCTGGCGCCAGCAGACGCTATCCTTTTTAAGCTGAAGAGACTTTCAACAGCTAAGGGACAGTCATTATGGCGACGGAGTATAGTGCTTCCGTTCCCCTCCTCGGGGAACGAAGGGTTACTTTAGTAACCTCGAACGTTCCCCTTCGGGGGGAACTTCAGCACTATAAGTGGATTTGATTTGTAAAATCCACGCATTGGGAGCCCATTGAAAGCGCCATAATGACTGCACCTTACCAACACCCCCGATGAGGAGATAGTCAAGCAAGCGTGACGCACCCGCATCATGGGGGGCGCGGTCCTCCAACGTGTCCCTGGCCCTAATTTATCCTACTTCAACAGAAGTTTTACGGATTTAGATATATTTTTTGGGAAGTCGTGAGCATCTAGATAATTCTAGGAAATACGACAGTACGTTGGGAAGCGTGCAATCCCGATAGGGAGGACGCTGCGGAGGCCATCCGTTACCCGAGGGGGGATAGATGGCAGAATTTACATATGGACTAGCCCTAAAAAGGGGGAGTACGCATAGCAAAAGAGTGGTTAGCGGGGAGGGAAGACACGGGTCCGCCCAGGGGGGGGACTTAACCGTGGCGGAATAAGCATATGGGATCGCCTAGTGGGGATCACGCATAGCAGGCACCTTTACCCAAAACGCGGGCTGACCAGCGGGCAGACCTACAACGTAGTGGGCCAGCAAGTGACTCCTCCGCTGAGTCAGTGCTGGGGGCCACGGAGGAATCTGCAGGGCTCACCTGACGGGGAACTTTACTGACAGATAAAAAGGCGCACGTATCTCCGTGTTAGGGAAAATGGCGCAGCAAGCGTGTTTCAACACCCTACCGAATTGTTTCCTCAATCACCAAGGGTTACCTAATACCCTTGAGGAAACCGGCTCCACTCGCAGATTGTAAAACCTTGCAAATGTGTTGGGTGTCACCCAGCCCGCAGCTCTACAGAAGTCTGTTAGAGGGGCGCCGCGTGCGCGCGCTCGAGAGGATGCGAAACTCCGAGTGGAGTGCGCACGCGCTCTCGGGGGACGCGGCTCATCTCGGCTCTGATAGTGAAAGAAAGGCATCCACAATCTAGTGGGAACTTATTTCGGTACGGCACTTCCCTGCTGCCGACCGTTATAACAGATGAAGAGCTGCTCAGATGATCTAAACTCTGAGTGCGGTCCGGATAATACGCAAAACGCGAACTGGACAATAAAGAAGGGCTGGGTCTGCCTCCTCCGAGGGCAGCGCTTGCAGGCTCACTACCTCGTATTAAAACGGAGTGGTAGGAACCTTGGGCACATATCGCGGGCGGGGTCTCATACGTGAGAGAAGCCAGCCCAATTACAGGCACGAGTCACTGACCGAAAAATGCCTCCGGGTCCCCGACCCTCTAATCGATATCAACGCGACCAGCAGAGCTGTCTTCAGGGACAGAAAATACTGAGTCGAGGATCGAAGGGATCTGACGCGGCTTGTGTAGCGAGGGCGAGATCCTAAGAGGGCATGAGAGGGGGCGGGGTGGATTAATTCGCTTAACGCCCCTGAGGAACCGGATGATGAGGTTATGCGTTCCCACGGTGCTGCCAGCCACCGCGTTATGAGAGCGGAGATGGCAGCCACGTAACCTTGAGTGTGGAGGGCGACAGCCTGCTCTCCAGCTTCTCTCGGCGTAAAGAAAGCACAACGCTGATCTGGCAAATTACGGGGGTCTTCTCAGCGAGAGACACACCATTCAGTGAATAGACTCCACGTCAGGGCATAGGCGCGCTCGGGGAGGGGGCTCTAGCCCGAGTGACGGTATTAGCCACCGCAATCGGAGGTTACCTAAGTCTTCCTCGCGTCTACAATCTCTTCAAAGATCGGCGAGGGTGCCAGGTGGTGCCCTGTCCCTGAGAGAGTAGGTGCTCTCTCGAAGGGACTGCCAGGGGAGGGCTATCGCGAGGGAGAGCTCTGACATCCAGGTCCGGTTGAGCCAGAGGGGCGCAACCAGCAACCTGTTCCTCGTCCTCTTCCTGACCTTGCACAGTAACTGCGCGAGCAGGCTCACTGGGGGAAACGCGTATTTGCGCGTGCACCGAGGCCAGCTGTAAGCCAGTGCATCCGTGCCGAGAGCACTCGGTCAGGGAAAGAACAACTAGCAATGAGCGATCTCGGGGGAAGCAACAGATCGATCTGGGCTTCCCCGAATCGCGCCCATATCAGCTGAACAGACTCGGGGTGGAGTCTCCATTCTCCAGGACGCAAGGCTGCCGTGAGAGCGCATCGGCTGCACGGTTGAGCTTGCCTTAATATGAATGGTGTGCAGCGATTTCAGCCGCGGATGACTCCAGAGGAGCAGACGGCGGGCGAGCTGAGACATGCGGCGAGAGCGCATACCCCCTATACGGCTGATATACGCCACCGCCGCCGTACTGTCCGTCCTGACCAGCACGTGTTGCCGCTCCAGCACCGGAAAAAAACGGTGGAGAGCGAGGAACACTGCCAACAGCTCCAGGCGATATGCCAATGCAACTGGGTACCTTTCCACAGGTCCGCAGCCGCATGCCCGCAACGCACAGCCCCCCAGCCCGTGTTGGAAGTGTCTGCTGAAACGACAACAAGACTGGACGCCTGTTCTAGAGACACCCAGGTCTGTAGGAACGAGGGGTCGCTCCAAGGGCTGAGGGCGCGGCGACACAGCGCAGTAACAGAGACTCGGTGTGCGCGCGCGTGCCATGCGCGTCTGGGGACTCGATCGTGAAGCCAGTGCTGAAGTGGTCTCATATAGAATAATCCGAGCGGCATGAAGCGGCTGCGGATGCCATATGCCCCAGGAGCCTCTGAAATAGTTTCAGTGGGACCACTATTTTACTGTCGAGCTCTCTCAGACAGTACAGCATCAGCTGAGCGCGCTCTCCGGAGAGGCGCGCTGCCATGGTGACCGAGTCCAGCTCCAGCCCGAGAGAAGAGATCCTCTGCACGGGGGCGAGTTTGCTCTTTTCTCGGTTGACCTGAAACCCCCACGGGTGGAAGTGCCAGAGCACTTTGTCTCTGTGCATAATCAACTGCTCTGAGAGAGGGCAAAAATCAGCCAGTCGTAAAGAAATTGAGTATGCAGATGCCCGCGAGCCGAAGGGGCGCTGAGGCACCCTCCGCAGGCTTGGTGAGGACCCGCGGAGACAGAGAGAGCCCGAAGGGGAGGGCTTTGTATTGCCAAGCTCGACCTTCAAACGCAAACCGCAGAAACTGTCGGTGGCGAGGAAGAGTGGAGACATGGAAATACGCGTCCATCAGGTCTAATGCTGCAGACCAACCCAGAGGACGAACGCACCGGAGGATGCGCTTCTGCGTGAGCATTCTGAACGGCAGCTTGTGCAGGCAGCGGTTCAAAACGCGCAGATCTAGGATTGGCCGTGACCCACCGCTCTTTTGGGCACGATGAAGCGTGGGCTGTAAAACCCGCTCTCCATCTCGGCTGGAGGGAGCGGCTCGATTGCATCCTTCGCCAGGAGGACAGCAATCTCCTCTCGCAAGACAGGGGCGGACAGGGGGCTGACCCTGGTGAATACACACCCGTGACTTGGGGGGCCGTTTCGCGAACTGAATCGCATAGCCGAGTCTGATTGTGCGTATGAGCCACCGCGAAGAGCTGGCCCGCGCTAACCAGGCAGGCAGAGCTCTCGCTAATGGACTCATCGCTACAATCGCTGACGTACCAGCAGTGGGGCAGCGCGGAGTGGGTGTGCTGATCCGGGAAGCTCGCGGGTCCCACGGAAAAGCTGGAGGTGAGATATTTGCTCTCACTCCAAACCCGAGCTCCGGAGGGGAGGCTCGAGGGGTGGGAGAAAGGAGACCGTCCTCCCAGCGCTCGTGAGCCACTGGCGAAACGCACCGAATCTGCAAGCTAGAAAGCATAGCGTCCCAGACTGGCAGATTTCGGGCTGTCACATCTGGGGAAGTGAAAAGTGCCCTTTCATAATGTTTTCATGGCAGTAAAAAGTGCCGTTGGAAATGGGGCCCCGCCCTCCAGCGGGGAAAGAGCAAGTTCCCTCTTCTCCAGATGGCCTGTCCCAGGGGCGCTTCGCGGTCCGTTGCCGGACTTAGCGGCGTTCTGGGCAGGGGGGCTGCCTGCTTCCGAGGTGCCCGACGCGCTCGCTTCGCCTGAGGCGTGTGCGGGGGCGGAGCAGCTCTCGTAGGCGGGCGCCTTCGGCGAGGAGCAGGTATGAATGGCACGGCGGGCGGAGCGGGCTACGGACCGCCGATAAGACATCACCCACCAACTGCTCTCTCACCGCCTTGAATTCCTGGGTGAATTCACAGACAGTGTCGCCGAACCTGGCTGGGGATATGGGGAAGTCAAGAAAGCGGACTTTGTCGACTTTGCGCATATCAGCCAGGGGTGGCGCTCCTGGACCACTAATGTGGACATCGTCCTTCCCAACGCACACGCAGCGGACTCAGTAGTCCGAAGAGCTAAGTCGGCGGCGGTGCGAAGCTCGTAAGCCTGGGTTGGACCCACCCTCGTGCAGCTCGGCCAGCGCCTGCGCTTGGTAGCGCTAGTAGGTGGCTATCGCATGCAAGGCTGAAGCAGCCTGGCCCGCAGCTATGTAAGCTCTAGCTCCGAGGGAGGTAGATAACTTACAGGCTTTGGATGGGAGACGAGGCGGATCCCGCCAAGAAGAGGCGCCGCGCGGATTTACCGCCATCGCGCACTCAACCTGAGGAATCGCCACATACCCCCTGGCTGTTTCACCGTCAAGAGTGGTTAGGGTGGAGGAACACGCAGCACGAGCAGAAAAAAGTGCTTTACAAGACCGCGTGAGCCTACTGTGCACCTCCGGGAAGAAGGGAACGCCCCTCTAGTCGGTCCGGCCGCGGAGCTGGGGGATAAACCATCTCCAACCCACGGCCGAAGCAGCCCGGGAAAGCACGGCTAACATGTCCGTTTCAGGATCCGTAGTGACAGCGCTCACCAGCCCGAAGGGGGCGAGCGGGTCTGGATCATCATCGGACAATGAAAGCCCACCCTCCGATGCCGCGGTGGACATCTGGTCTCCGGTGTCATCGGGCGTAAGGGCTACCATCTGTTAGACGGATCGCTTCCCCCGCCCGAAGCTTGGATGGAGCGCTTAGAGGAGCGGGAGGTCCGCGGGCCCGTGGGCGACGGATTATCTCTCGCTGAAACCCTCAGATCTGCCCGAGTGCCCGCTGCAGAGCAGGGGACAACTGGGGTGGTTCACCCTTTTGCAAAGGCTAACCGCGATCTTGCGCAACAGTCATGGCATCGCAATGACGACATGAACTGCCCGCGAGCAGCGCATTAACATGCTGGACCCCCAGACATGTAACGCAGTGCCCGCGCCCATCATCCGAGGACAGGAAACCACCGCATCCAGAAACGCACAGTCGGAGCGCCGTCCTGATAAGGACGTGCTGCACGACTGTGTTGCTCTTTCTGTGAAGTTTGCAACTTTATACGCACCGCTCTGGAGGACCGGACCCAAAGAACGCCAGGCAAGGGAGAAACCCAGCTCGACCGTCTGCCACTGCGTGTACACACTCTGGACCGGGAGAATGCTCTCATTCGCTCAGAATCGCTGGTCACAGCAGGAGGAACCCTCATCGACTCGATCAGAAAGTCTCTGAAGCGAAAAGGATAGCGTCTGCTGGCGCCAGGTGAGCTTATATACTCAGTTGATTGCTTATGCCGCTCACCTGCGCAGGCTTGCGCTGCCAATTCATTCTTAATTGGCCCGTTCAATACTCTTTCAGACGAGTAGCTTCTGAACCGAACCTCCCAATGCGTGGATTTTACAAATCAAATCCACTTATAGTGCTGAAGTTCCCCCCGAAGGGGAACGAAGCATTCATCGACTATTAGTCTATTGGCGTTGTGTTTATTCATGCTCTTATGATCATTTGTATAACAGCAGCAACTGAATTGCAGTCAGATTTCAAACAAGTGTATGCCTGAAATAATGCGACAGTTAATATTGCACCCACTTTCTGATGTTATCACTCGATTGAATGGGAATTATCAGTGGTTATCAGCTGATAGATATGAGCCAGTAGGGGTCTTCTGTTTTTACATTACTGTAACGGTTGGGTTGGGGTAGACATTAATAAATTACAATTAATAAAAAAAAATATATATATATATATATATATATATATAATTTTCATGGTTAATCATACTAATAAAGAAGACTCCAGATCCAGATACGTATACGTTTTTTAAACAGTTGGGTTTAGGGTTGAAATAGTGGTACACATTAATAAAATACAATCAATAATATAAATCATTTTTGTTTACTTCTGGCCTTAGCCGTATGTGATTCTTCTGAGCCTACTAGTGGCCTATTTCTATCAGCTGATAATGCACAATCAAATGTTAACATTCAAATCGGCTCAATATTGTGTAAAAAATAAAAATAAAAATAAAAATAAAAAAAAACTTCAACACTCATTTGTTAACATTAAATGTAGTCTGCTGGAGTAAATAATTATATCTAAAAGTGAGCAATATTATCTAATATCTAGGGATCCAATAAAAGTAAAATTGATAATAAAAAAAAAACAATGAAAATGTTTTAGAAAATGAATGGCACAATAAAATTAATGGGTTTCATAGTGCAGTGCTTCCTGCGTCTGGTGTGAAAGCTACTTCACTCTGTGCAAGGACTACAGATGGAGGGAAGGTGAAACCAGTGTGCTGAACATTGCTGGACTGTGTGGCATAGCAAAATCTTTTTTGGCTGTTTTTTGTTTTCCTTTCTGCCAAAAAATCGTTCTGCCTGAAAAGCCTGCAGAAAAGCATTGTCAATAGTGGTTTCATTGATGAAAATTTGGTGCATCTCTACTTGCGTCTTTTAATGTTTGTTAACAGAAGTAAAAAAAAAAAAAATGCTTTCATTTATTTTCATTCGGTTTAGTTTCTATTTCAGAGTTCATCACAGTGGAAGGAACCGCCAACTATTCCAGAACATGTTTTACACAGTGGATGCCCTTCCAGCCACAACCCAGTACTGGAAAACCCCCATACACGCTCATTTACACACTTCCTAGAGAACCCAGAGGAAACCCACACCAGCACGGGAGAACATGCAAACTCCGAACACAGAAATGCCAACTAGCCCAGCTGGGAGTCAAACCAGTGACCTTCTTTCTGTAATAATAATAATAATAATAATAATAATAATAATAATAATAATAATAATAATAATAATAACTTTTCTAGACACTTATGTTTTTACACATTTTGGGGGTAATTTCCTCATCCACCACCAGTGTGCAGCATCCACCTGGATGAAGCGTTGGCAGCCATATTGCACCAGACCACACACCAGATGATTGGTGGAGAGGAGACAGAGTGATGAAGCCAATTATGGTATGGGGATGGTTGGGTGGCCATGATAGACAGAGGCCAGTTGGCAGTTTTAACACCCTACTCTTTTTCGAAGGACATCCTGGACATTTTTAACGACCACAGAGAGTTGGGACCTTGTTTTAACGTTTCATCCAAAAGATGGCGCTCACTGAACAGTCACTATACTGGGGCATTAGGACCATTAGGACCCACACAGACCACAGGTTGGGAACCTCCTGCTGGTCTCACTAACACCACTTATGGCCGCAACTCAGCTTTTCCATGTGGTCTCCCATTCAGGTACTGACTGGGCGCAGCCCTGCTTAGCTTCAGTGGGTGAACATGTAAGAGTTGCAGAAAGGCTAGCTGCCAGCGACAGAGCTAACCACTAAGCCACCGTGCCGCATAAGTAAAAAAACGATGCTGTTTGTTACTTCACAGTGCATTAACTAATGTTGACAGATAAAAATGTTTTAATATTTTTAATAAGGCAGGTTATTTTAGCGTCTAACAGGATAACTCCATCAAAACCTCAAAAATTATCAAATGCATGCTAGGACCATTTCATTTTTTTTTTTAAAAAAGGCTTTACACACCATTTGACATTTAAAAAACTTTTTTTTTTTTTTTTTTTTATAACCATTTCATTTGGAAATGTTGAGAAAACAGAAAATACCAAGAAGTCATTTTTTTTTAAATCCAGATTTTTTAAATGTCTGACCCTGAACACCCAAAAATAGTTGTTGTTTAACACAGCAAAAAGAAAATACTGTATACTACTAACTTGGAGAACTGCATAAAAGCTATCCATAATCCACTGACTGATCTTACGGGCTGTAATAATAATAAAGAATGCATGAAATCAATAAAAAAGGCAATGTCTGTAGAATTTATCATTCCTTCTCCGCAGTGCTCCTCACACCTTGGATTATATCCATCATTGCAAATATAAACAAATTCAATACTCCATCAGCTGTTACTCTTTTCAGAGTCACAATTCATCACAGCTCTTGACATTATTGCCTGAGCCTCACAGCCATATCCATTTGCTGGCCATTGTCCCTTACAGAGCGTCTCTGCCATGGCAATTAAATCCGTCTTGCTGCTGTTGCAGATTCCGCGTTCGAGTAAAGATGTCTGATGTACATTTGATAGTGAGGGCTCAGCAGTAAAGAGAGGATAAAGGGACTCCAGATCAAGCGTAAAATTACAGATGGTGGCCCCGAATACTTCAAGAGATGGTAAATGACTGTCTTTCTACACTCGACCTGCGTCATACTTCATTAGCTTATCAATGAAATGTGCCTCAAACGTTGAAAGAACATAACATTTTGCATTTGGTTCTCATTAAAAGCTTGCTTGTTCATTATGTTTCTCTTTTTTGCTATTTATTAAGCTTTAATTTTGTTTACAAAATAACTTTAATCTATATCAGGTCTACAGTGCGATGTAAATACAATGTTAGATTTTAAAAAAGGCTTTGTGGGGGGCCTTATTTTATCTGTAATATATCAATTAAAGATGTAAAAATAAAAGGTGTAATGCTGAAAGTTGTTAAACTTTGGATTAAAAATGCTGTACACCTACTTATGATGCAAAAAAAAAAAAAAAACTATTCAAACATGAAATTGAACCGTTCTATCTATCTGTGTGAATAAATACACATTTAAAACTGCATCTGTCATTTCACTATGAAGGCATGACACACAGTTAATCTCCAGAGCTGCTCTTCTGGGTTGTTTCTCAAGTATTTTGGCGTTTTATGTAAAGAAAAAAAAAAAAAAAACAAACAAACATTGCAGTATATTGGATATCACAGTGTGGTCATGAAAACGCATCAAAATAAAAGTTCATTTTTGTTTTAAGAAATATAAAACTGTTACACAGTAAATGTACCCCAAAGATAATAAATACAACACTAATTTATTTATTTGTAAGAAATCAATCATTCAAATTATGTTGACTGAAATCTAAATAATCTAATAGGGTACTGTATATACACTGCTAGTGTTTCTTCCGATATCGATAAACTTCCGTTGTATGGTTATTCTGACTTTTTTTTCTTAATTTTATACGGTTCCTTTTAAAGCATCAATGTTGTACTGTTATTAAAATATAATCAGTTAAACAGACTTCAGCTATCTTTTAGCTGTTCAAGCCTTTTAATGTGTCGTCAGGATCAGCAGGCTAGCGAAGAAACTCTATTGAAAATACTGGGGTAAAATAAAATTTTCTTATTTTAAAGACACAGCGCAGAAAAACATGTAATTTAATGCAGTGCTTCTTGTACGTTCTCAGACCCACTTTATATAGTATATCCATCAGGCAGTGAAGATTGTTCAAAGAAAAGAAAGCTTAAATGAAATGATTTTAAAATGGTGTACAGTTCACCAGAAATCTTGAACTGGGTTAGTGAAAAATTAAAAGTCCTTCTGCATACTTTTGTATTCCATATTATGTTGGACTGAAGCAGTTTCAATTTACTAGAACTGCTTTGACACAATCTACATTGTAAAAGTGCTTTAGAAATAAAGATGAAATGGCATATTTGACCAATACTAAAACCAGAGTAAATAAAAATAATAATGATGCAATTCGTAGGAAGCATTTCTAACTGCTTTTGATAAGAAAAGAAAATTATTTAACATCATACACTTAATAATAATAATAATAATAATAATAATAATAATAATAATAATAATAATAATAATAATAATAATAATATGCTAAATATTACAAAGTGGTTCTTTGGCTTATAAGGGGACCACTTTTTGTGCTACATAGCAGCTTTATCTTAAAAATGGTGCCATGTAGCACTTAACTACACCAGAGAACCACTGAAGAACAATTACAGGCTCTTTATAAGAAATCTTTGTGATTAGGTCCTTACGATATAAAAGATTCTTCAGATTATAGATTTTCAGGCGCTGACAAGCATTTGTTCAACCAGATGTCACATTTTCAAACCTATAAACACAATTAGCACAGCATTAGTCTTCTGTCGCCATACCATTCACACGTCATGTTGTTTTCACCCACACATTTCCACAATTTCATTAACAGACAAGCTATATCCCTAACTAAATGATGGACTGTTTTTTTTTTTGTAGTTTTTTACAAATGTTGACACACCATCCCACAATAGCAAATACAATATTCCAAACCTTAGATACAGTAAAAATCTCTGCTTCTGCAGTTACATCAGTTCAAAAGCATTATCAAAAGTTTATCTCATCTGATAATAAACACACAATTGACACACAGCTGATTTATGTTGGATAAACTGGGCCAACCTTTGCGTAAATCTGGGCAAAAGCTGAGCAAAAGCTTTTTGCTGTTGTTTTTTTTTTTCTTGTTCAGAAAGCTTGTGTGTTTCATGAATATTTTGTTCACTGGAAGCAATACTGTAAAACCAAACACAATCTCACGGCAATTCGTAACTTTTTCATTTTAATGGCTAATTCGAACAAATTCGTACGATCTAATTCTTACATTTCAGTACGATTTGCGTATCCCCCAATGACGGTTGGGTTTAGGGGTGGGGTTAGGTGCCACGCCTCCTTTTTAAAATCGTACATTTTCTTACGACTGAACTCGTACAAATTTGTACGAATTAGCCACTAAACTGCCAAAACGTAAAATACTTACGTTTTCTTGTGAGATCAGGCTGGTAAAACCTATTTTGTTCTATCATACTGTGTATTTGTACTGTATCTCCTTTAGTAAACGGTAAAGGAAAAAAAAAAAACTTATTTGCTTTTTAATGGAATGCTTTTGAATGTGAACATTACTGTAAATGTGGACATATATAGTATAATGAAACATTAAGTGTCAAAATGGTGGACTGCATGTTTTGTAAATGTTCTGTAAAACTGAAACAAAAGTCTCTGTTTTTGTAATGTCAACAATAATCAGTATTTTGAAACCTGGTGTACTTGGATTGACTTCATGTACATTGTGAACGTAAAACAAGTGCTATTCTTTGACAGAATCAGTTCATTTTGAGTCAAATTTCCAGTGTTTTGATAATGTAAGTGTGTTCAGAGATGCTCTATTGTGCTCTATTTTGAAGTGTTAGAATATATTTAACTAATTGTTTTTTTGGAAAGAAAATTATTCATTTGGCCAGTTGTGTTTTGTAAGTGTGAGTCTGTGTTAAGAGTTTTGTTTCTGAAAAAGTATCTGAAGTTTTGGTAAGTGCTTGTTAGCAAGTAAAAAAAAAAAAAAAAAAAAAGTCCATTACAGCTCTCTGTTGTTGAGCAAAGATGGTTCTTATATGACACTGCAGCACAATACTTCCATTTGGAAACTTTATTTTATTAAAAAAAAAAAAAAAAAAAAAAAAAAAACTAAAACCCTAAAGCCAAATTGGTCTATCAACACTAGTGCTAGTAAATCCAACAAATCCAAATCCAAAGAAACCTCCAATAAACGGAAGGAAAAGGACCACTCATAACCAAAAATGATAAATAAAATGATGCTAATTGTTATCATCCACAACTCTCCACAACAACACCAAATAACATAGTTTTTTTCAAATATATACATAAGTGCACACTTACTGTAGGTTTGGCGGCCAGCAGCTTTAAAAAAACACTCAAGCTCTTTCAAGTCAAGTGGATTCTGATTGCCTGTCAGTGTTTTTATTGTTCATCAGCTGGAAGAAGACAAAAACACTGTCATTACACTTGAGGTGAGGACTATTTTACATTTAGAAAGATTTCTTTTTTTTCTTTTTTTAAGTTTAGTCTTAGGTGTGAACAGGCCTGAACTCGACTTTAAATATATATTTTGTATAGAAGTCACTACATATTTACTAAAACATGGTTAATGGTTAAACGGTAATGGAGTGTTTTCTACTCTAACAGGTAATAGTTTTGTCATTTTAACATTGACATTTTTTGCCTGACATGGTGGACTTTGTAAATGGAAAAACAAAATGCTTTACTAGTGAAGAATGAGCCTGCTCCAATCGATCTTTACTTTCACTTTCTCTCTTTCGTGGATGAGGAAATAGTATTGCATGCACTGATATCCATTAGCCTACATAATTAATTGTGTTTGTTTCTAAATTCAGTTCTAATTTCCAGCAAACAAATAAATGAGCAATAATAACGAAGGGAGTTGTATCCAAACACACACAGGACGGATGCCCCATATGGTCCAAAACCTGACAGGTGGTAAAAGCAAAGCTTGATTTTAAGTGGAGCAAATGGATTTGCTATTTAAACAACGTGGCGGAAAATGGTAAAATTAGGGTTGCTCTGGTCTGAAAATAGCAACACATCGGGGCAAATACGTCTTGTGCCTTATTGCGCCGTGTATGATAGATAGAGCCCTAAATATTTTAAAGTTTGAAGTGACATTTATTAACATTTGTAATACAGTGTTTGAAAAAGACAGTTACACTGTGACTACTACAACTATATTAGTACATGACTGATTAAAAACATCCACTTAGAAGTTCTGTAAAATAAAACACCCCATGTTTACATTTATCTCAACATGACATGCATATTCTTGTTCATTTAGTTTGGCATGAGAGCATTGAATCTCCCCCTTTCCCCAATTAAGACGCCATTTGTGACTGTTACCATGGCTGGAGGTCATGAACGTGAAGCATTTGACTTAATTTGCCACATTACGTTTGGCTCCTGAGACTACACAGGGTAATGTGGTAGCTTAGAGCCGTGTATGAAAAATGAAAAATGTCACAAAGCTAATGCGCCCGGACATGAAGCTAAAGCTGAGTCAGTTAAGTTTTACACCTTGCCTTTGAAATCTGTTGGTGGAGGAATCACAGCTTATAAGATCTGTCCATCATAAAGAGGGATCAAAGAGGGCCCAACGTTGTACATGATATGAAATGTCGATAGCTCTTGTGCTGAGTATCCAAAGGGAAAGGGAGATAGAGAATGAGTGGATCAACGGTGCAGTCAGTAAGTGCATGGTTAAATGGTAATGGAGTGTTTTCTACTCAGACAGGTAATACTTTTGTCATTTTGACATTGACATTTTTTGCCTGAAGCTGACAGGTGATGTGCACTTTTTTTGCCGATGATTGTCCCATACTGAATGCTTGGCTAATGTGGAAACGCAGATCTATATAAACATGCTTTTGGCTTTGGCAGCAGCTTGACAGCACCAGGCTATAGTGACATTACCCTCAGGAATCCCTCAGGAGTTGGGTGTGCTGGAATACACAGACTACATTTTTGTAACTATAATAGGAAGTTTTAATAACTGACACAAAAGTTGTTTAGAGTTTCTTCTTTTGACTAATACTTCACATAAGAAATATAAAGAATAATATCCACGGGCTACGTTCACAAAGTCTGTGAGAATGAAGTGAAAAGGGGGAATGAACAGAAAGTAAACTAGTTTAAAATAACAGAAAATAAAGCCTGTAAACATGGGGAAACACTTTTAAATAATCTGAAAATTTTGATCACGACTGAGAAATTGACTTCCGTTTTTTTTTTTTTTCAGTAAAAAACAAACAAAAAAATTTTTTTTTTTGATTTGTTTCTAAAATCAAAATTACCTTTTTTTCATGGAATCAAAATGGAGATATTTTTTATGTGATCCATAAGCTAAAAATCAGTAAACTAGCGGTTTCCCATATTTTCTGATTCATGTTTTTATTATTTGTTATTTTCCTTGCTTATTTATATTTTTGATTTGCATTAATGAACCTTTATCTGTCTTCCAACAACTTTTAGGGCTCTTTATCTTCAATCTAGGCAAATGTATAAAGCGCATGGCGCAAAAGCATTAAGGGTGTGTCCTAATCCACTTTTGCTATTTTAAAGACGGAAAAATACACTTTATGCTGAGGTGCATGGTCTAACAGGGTTGTACTTATTCTCTTAATGAGTTAAAAGTGTGTTTTGAGCATAACATGCATTAAACCAATTAGAGTCTCATCTCACATTCCCTTTAAGAGTCAACTGTGTCGTGCCATGGTGCATTTGCTATTTACATGATGGCCTTTGTAAGTGGAAAAACTAAATGCTTCACTAGCGAAGAATAAGCCTGCTCCAATCGATCTTTACTTTCACTTTCTCTTTCTCTCTTTCATGGATAAGGAAATAGTGTTGTATGCACGGATTTCCATTAGCCTACATAATTAATTGTGTTTCTAAACCGTTTCTAAATTCAGTTCTAATTTTCAGCAAACAAATAAAGGTCCCTCTTTATATTAGGTGGCCCTAACTAATATAGTCTTAGGAATTAATAGTTTGTTACAATGTACTTATTGTGTAAATACATGTATTTACTATGTACTTATTCTTGATTAAATACATGTATGTAATTAAATCTGTATTTAACTTTTGTAATTACATTTGTAAATACACTGTTGACCATCCCTTACACCTTAACCCACCCTTAAACCTACCCATACCACCAAACCCATCCATAACCCAACCTCTATCCCAACTCAAAAGCACCACAAGTGTTCTCAAATACATTATAAACACAGTAAGTACATTGTATTTATTTTTTTGATGTAAGTACAAAGTAGTTAAGGACACTTAATATAAAGTGGGACCCAAATGAATGAGCAATAATAACAAAGAGAGTTGTATCCAAACACACATAGGATGGATGCCCCATATGGTCCAAAACCAGACAGGTGGACAAAGATAAGCTTGCTTTTAAGTGGAGCAAATGGATTTGCTATTTAAACAATGTGGCTGAAAATGGTAAAATTAGGGTTGGGCTGGTCTGAAAATAGCAACACATCGGGGCAAATACGTCTTGTGCCTTATTGCGCCGTGTATGATAGATAGGGCCCTTAATATTTCAAAGTTTGAAGTGACATTTATTAAGATTTTTAATACAGTGTTTGAAAAAAAGACAGTTACACTGTGACTACTACAAATATATTAGTATACAACTGATTTTGAAACAAAACTACATTGTTTAAATACGGTTTAAAATTTTAAAATATATTGTTGGACATTTGTTTCTGAAACAGAATTATTTTCCATAGAGTAAAAATGTATTTGTATCAGTCTCAAGTTCCAGGACATTTAAATAAGTTTTAAAACTACTTTAGTGGTATATGAAGAAATTTAGCCTGAGTGCATGAAGGTTGCTGGTTTAAGCCTCAGTTGGGCCAGTTGGCATTTCTGCATGGAGTTTGCATGTCCTCCCCATGTTTTTGTGGGTTTCTTCCAGGTGCTCCAGTTTCTCCCACAAGTCCAAAGACATGAGGTACAGGTGAATTGAATAAGCTAAATTGCCTATAGTGTATGTGTGTGAATGAGTGTGCATGGATGTTTCCCAATACGTTGTTGCAGCTGGAAGGGCATCCGCTGTGTTAAACATATGCTGGATAATTTGGCGGTTCATTCTGCTGTTTCGACCCCTAATAAATAAACAGACTAAGCCGAAAATAAAAGGAATGAATGAATGAAGAAATGTAATACAAGTTTTGTTATGTTTTGAAACTCTAAGACATTGATTGACTTCTTTATAGAAAGGAAAAACGTATTTGAATGTGTGAAGTTTCAGACAAGTTTCCAAAAATTATTGTCACTGATGGGACAAAGTCAGTTATAAATGACAGCAAGTAAAACAATGATTAAAGGACAGGTGTACAAAAGAAAGTACAAAATAATTTTAGCCTTAAATACTGTAGAAATAAATAGTAGTGATATTTTTTAGATGTGATTTCATAAATAGTCCCATAGAGGGTTAAAGTGAAATATTGTTAGGGTTGGTGTTATAGTATGGTAGTCTTTTAATAGACTGCCAAGAAATTGTATGTTATTTTACAGACTTATTTCTTTTTATATTATTTATTATACATTACGCAATTTCAAACTACTAAAATGTTAATAAAAGTCACTTAGTCAAACTAGAGTTCCATTTTCAACATCAGAAGTGACAGAGCGAGATCAAGGTCTCATAATGCAATCAACCGTAAATAAATGGAAAGCACTTTTGAATCGTAAAATAGGGAAACTGTTAATTAACACTTTAGCACTTTACAGTACAACAGTCTATTGAAGTGGATCAGAAAGGGGTTTTCAAAATGGTCCTACCCAGCAGGTATCTTGATGCCAATAAACAATATCAAAAATGCTAATTGATTTAACATCCACACATTAATGCCCCTTTGACCACCAAAATGACACAAACATAAATATAATATATAAGAAAAGTTGTATTCATGTAAAAGCTGCAATTCTAAAATTACAAATTTATACAGATTTCGTCACCTTGGAACTATAAGGTTCTATCTGTGTTCTGAATGATGTTGAGATATTGAGCTTCAAAGATTTTGTATTCCATAGCATAGTATGTGTAACATTTTTTTTTTTTTTAATAAGAAGTCTTTATGTAAACAACTTATAAAAAACATCTTATAATGTAAATAAGTTTTCATTTAATAAGAATGTCAATAACTCAATTTTGACAAAAATGTCAGATAGAACCTTAAAATTCTAAGGTGACGATTTGTGCATCACTACAATCATATAAAATACCTTGTTGTCAAAAGACATCAAATTAACATCTAATATTGGCATCTGAATTCTTAGATGTCAATTTGAAGTCATTTTGAAATAAAGTTAATCAATTGTCATTGAATATATTTGCATTTTTGACTGTTGTTTTGACATCAAGAAAATAATGGATTATGTTCAATAGTTTTGGGACAACTTTAATGAAAGATTTTCATTTACTTCAAAATGCTGAATACTGATTCAGCTGAATTCACACTGAGAAGAGATGATCATTCCAAACTTGAAAAATAAATGACTTGTCATTAAATTTTCTGTCCAATCAAATGCTTTCAAGAACAGTGTCACGCCTCCTACATCATAAAGTGTTTTCACTTCCCAGCAAGCATTTTTTGTTTTTAAAAGGTGTGTAATAGACATCTAAATGTAGTCGTCTTGGCTAAATCAAGGCTAAATTTGTCCTGTCAGTGAAAATCTAATAGACGTCCAAGAATAGGCCAAAACTAGACTAGTCGTCCAATATACAGAAATGAATGACTACACATATAAAGTCTGTCTCATCTGTCTATTTGATGACGAGTCTAGTTTTGGACTACTTAGGCGTCTATTAGATTTTTACTGACAGCCTAAGTTTAGCCTTGTTTTAGCCAAACTCTCTACATTTAGATGTCTACTAGACATCTTTTAAACACAAAATTGTTTGCTGAGTTACATTATGATTTCTTCAGATTCCCATTTGCACGGCCATGCTGGAGATACTCCGATATCAACAACAGCATGAATCCTCCACTACCAAAAACATTTTTCTGTTAATGTAATGTATGCTGTGCACAGTAAACCACAGAAAACCATTGTCATATTGAGAGGTATAAATAAGCTAGAACATGTGCAGTATTGACCAACCAAATATATTATGCTTCATTCAGCTTGATTTAGTACTCAAAATGTAGTCTGACTAATTAGAACAGGCCAAAAAAAATGAAATACTTGATCATTTGAGCTGCAGTAATCAGCAAAATATGCATGTTTGGTTCGGTTCAGTGGCAATGTTTACATTCTGCTCTCCAACATGGCCGACAGATGACAGTTCGTGAAAACACTGTAAATAGATGCCAAATCTGCTGTTGAAATTGGTCACTTGTTTGCACACAATTACCATTTCAAATTGTATAAGGTAAACACCACAAATAGTCGACTATATAGGGCATAATCAATTCAGACAGTACTATGCTTTCCTCTGGGATGACTGAACTGCCGCAGTGCTCCCACAGACATGATAGCACAGAGCGAATCATGTGCACGAGTCGGCACAGACCAGATAATGTATCGTATCTTCAGGGCACCTTTAATGAACATGAAGTGTTCTCAATGACCACATGCTAAAGGTTCAGCAATTTGCATAAACGCCCATGGGCATATAAGAACTGTTCACACCTGTTTTTCTCCAGCCTTTAGTCACTATCAGCAAACATATGACATTCTCTAAAGACACACTCTCGCCTTAACTCACGCACAGCAAGATCCTAAGCAATGCCAAGCGTGCTTTTTGTTAAAAATACTTTAATTAGACATACAGTAATACAGACCTCTGATTAGCCATGCTTATCTCTGGTTTTGCGTCGAGAATTAGGCGCTTTTGCTATAGCACACAAATTTTTTTTTCTTCATTTTATGATGAAACTTAAATGTTTGTATAAATATTTACTATAAAACACACAATATCATTTCAAGATTATGATTTTTGTGCACAGTGAGTTGCCAATGTTGTTCATTCTCTCATTTTTTTGATCAACTCTGAACACGTCTCTATATAAAAACGTATTAATGAACCATAATAATTTAGTGTAATCATGATTTAGATATGTCTAAATGTTCCTGGGGTCAAATGTATTCATGCTGCCACAAAAGACCAACTTATCTTCTTACAGAAGTAACTAATTATCTTCATATGTGCGAATCAAAAGATTAAAAAAAAAAAAAACACATGAGAAATACGGTACAGTATGTGAACCGTGGTGTTGGAACATTTCCATGTGAAACTCAAGTGATTTGTGAACAAATGTGGATGTGTGTGGAAACATCCCATACAGTAGGTATCACTATTATTATTATTAATTTGTTTCCAACATCATGTTTCCAAGGCATGCGATTCACATGTATTCAACATATTTCATATTCAATTCATCTTTTTTTTAATAGTGCTTTTATAGTGCTTAGATTGTGTCAAAGCAGCTTCACATAGAAGATGATCGTAAATTGAAACAGTGTAGTTCAGTTTTCAGAGTTTAAGGTTAGTTCAGTTTAGATTAGCTCATTTCAGTTCAATGTGTTTTAATATTCACTGCTGAGAGTCTAGACACTGAAGAGTAATCCATTGATGCTACAACTATGCAAGCCAGTGGCAACAGAGGCTAGAGAAAAAAAAAATCCTTACCTATGGGCGAAAGTGAAGATAGAAAAGAAAGAAAAAAAAAAAAAAACCTTGGGAGAAACCTGGCTCAGTTAGCACAACCATTTCTCATATGGCAAAATGTCTTGTGGAGAGCTGCAGTTTAGGCGCAGGAGGCTGGAAAACGCAGGGCATCAGCAAAGACTCCCTAGAGTCTCATAGGAATCAGTCTCAGGCTTTCTACTCCTCCATGACCACCACAGCAGCTGCTACGTCCTGGTCAAGGAATGTGGAAACCTTGGGATCATCTCTTCACAGGTCTTGAATCACTTCAGTGGCACTGCATAATCTCTGGGAGCCTTAGGATGAGTATCCCCAGGTGGAAATGGAGAATAAAGAGAATAATTAGCGTAGCTGCTGTTTATAGTGTAAATAAACGAGATGCAAAAACCTGCATGGAGCACATTCATGCATCATACCGCTGTGATGCATTGAGTGTATGCTTTGCTAAAAAGATTTTTAATCTAGTTTTGAACTGTGAGAGTTTGTCTGAACCTTGGACATTATCAGGAAGGCTATTCCAGAGTTTAGGAGCCATTAATGAGAAGGCTCGACCTCCTTTACTCGACTGTAGTAACTGTTCTAGGTACTACAAGAAGCCCTGAGTTTTGAGATTTTAAAGAGTAGGTTGGATTGTAGCGAGACAGGATGTTGGTTAGATAAACAAGAGCTAGATAATTTACAGCTTTATAGATAAGTAGTACTATTTATTGATTTAATGATTTTATTATTCATATGAGAAGTATCAATTCTCACTATTAACCAGTGACTTGGCATCTGGGTATTATTAAGGTATTGGCTGTTCAGTAGTACTTACAGCACATATTCTGAATTATCTTATTCTACCTTACCAATTCTAACACTTTAACTTTACTACCAATCAATAAGCAAGAAATTAGGAGTTTAGCAAAAGTAAATGTTGTCCTTAAGCTTAGTCCCTTTTTTCATTAGGGTTTGCCTCAGTGGAATGAACCGCCAAATTATACAGCAGATGCCCTTTTACAGTTTTACACAGCGGATGCCCTTCCAGCTGCAGCTTAGTACTGGGAAACACCCATACACTCTCACATTCATACACACACACTATGAACCATCAAGATTATTTAATTCACCAACAGCGCATGTTTTTGGACTGTGGGGGAAACTGGAGCAACTAGAGGAAACCCACATCAACACAGGCAGAACATGCAAACTTCACAACTGACCCAGCCGGGGCTCAACCCAGCAACCTTCTTGCTGCGAGGCGACAGTGCAAACCACTGAGCCATCATGTTGTCACCCAGAAAATGGTTTAAGCACGAATAAGTAACTTAAAATAAAAAAGAGGTTCTGTGAAGTGTTGGCTAGACGGTTTCAACAATATATAGCTGAATTAGCTGATTTAATTCATTTAAGAGTTTTTGAAGCACGCTCGATAGACAGGATTTAAACTTTTATGTCTGAAACCTTAAAGGGGTGGTCCAGAGTGCATTGTTAAGGCTTGGTTGGGTTTATAAGATGCAAAGCTTTGTGTGCTCATGCTTCATTTGTGTGTATATACATATAAATCATGTTATTTTATCATACATCTTAGTTTGATTATATGCTGCTATTCAGCTGACAAAAACGACTGTCATATTTTCTAGTTCCTCAGAAAGACCCGTCCTCAAGAGGCTCTGATTAGTCAGCTAACAATGTGGCGACCCGCGTATCAGCTCCACGTCACCAGGAAGCATCACACTTCTACACGGGATGTTACTTTTATTAACACTTACAGTAACCCCACATCAATCCTAAAGCCAACAGTCACAGTAATGTAAAAATATGAATTATTGTTATAAAGGGTTACAAAAGTAATGCTATATTGATGTGTGTATCTGCAGTTCCATCCCATCTAGACTTTGCCGTTGCATAAAAACTGTCAGACAGTCTAACTGTTAGCCATAGTGTGAGCCTGAATCAGACAGAAAAATGAAAAGGACACAGCTAAACCTCATGCCTGCTCTATAAAATAAGATTTGACAAGTGTCTTTCATAATAATTTGAGGTATAGGCATGTGCACAGTAAGTACTATGAAATGTTCACATATCTTTTGGCAGTTCTTTATTTGAGATGTAGAACACACATCAAGAGTCTGCATAGAAAGACGCTGCAGCGATGCTGAAGATTGCAATAGTGTCTGGATGCAGCCTTTATGATGCAAGCTGAGATTGAATCACTGAGCGATGCAATGTCAGACACAATGCACTTAAATGGAGCTAGTGACATCACTGTGATGGGTAGGGTTAGGTAAGCCCATTAAAAAGCACTGGATGCAGCCCAGATTGCACTGCACCAGGTCTGCAGCCAGATTTACAGCGATTTGATGGATAAATATATGTTTGTAGCTAAATTGTTAACGGTGCCAAACAGCATTTCCTTTTGTTTACATCCTCGCTACAACATACTAATAACGCTATAAACTGTGCATGCAGCTCGTCCTGATTTTGCCAACTAAGCCACAGCGCCTGATATTCAGAGATGTTTATGTTTACAAATCTACATTACACATGAACTACAGTTTAAAATCTGATATTGTAGTGGACCACCCATGTAAGATTGATTTGAAGAAGAAAGAAAAACAAACATCTGGAAGGTGGCCAGACAAAAAGAGATGGATTAAAACACCAGGTATAAAGTTGCCTCGCTTGTCTACTTGTGATCCGGTCAAACAAAAACATCACATCAAGCGTAAACACCACATTACTGAATGAACTAGCAGCACTAACTGTGGTTTTTCATTCTTTATTCCCAGGAGCACCATATACTGTACTTTACTCCCCGATTACATTATTTACCCATGCATGTTTAATGTAAAAAAAATACTCATCTACTCACAGTCTAAAGAAAAACAGGCTTCAGTCCACACAATGGTGCAGTTAAAGCATCTGCCAGCAGGGGATTACGGTCACAGCTAACCAGTTCTAACTGTTCACAGCACATTCTTAAAATGTTCTTTGTTGGAGGTTGCCGTAAGGTAGACAGTGGGTGAAGGCATCCAGTTAGGTAATCTGAGATGATTACAATCCATTTTCAGAGCAATTTTCTCTACAATGGTTTTGTCGCATCTAATAGCATCATTTCACCATGAAGGTCAGAAACAGGATTTCCAACCTGTGAAACATTGTCCCAGACATAATGAAGCTGATGTGTGCGTCTGAGTGACAATGTCCTACTGCCTTCGTGCTGTAAATATTATATAGAAAATATCATTTGGTGACCCCAGGTGTCTTTAATTCTGTAGTCACTGGCTTGTAGCCTAAATAGGAACACATATGAACCATGTGGAAAGGCTACAGGGAAATGAAAATGTGGTGCCAAGATTTATGTCTGGTCTATAAAGTTTTGTGGGAAAGAAGAAAATCGCATATGTAACATGTTAAACAATAAGAAGAAACAATATCATAATGGATGAGTGCTAATCTTTCAATTTTGCAATTCAATTGTTATTTGGGTAAATGCTAAAGCTGTCAATCTGAGTGATAAACCCAATCTACGGATTTTTCCTGCCATTTCTTCTCAGGTCCATAGCCAGGTGGCTATGCGATCATAAATGGTAAAAATAACTCCTTGAAAAAGGCTTTCAGACTAAGCGGAATCCTGTGTTGGAGCCCAACATCCATTTCTGCAAGAACACATTCTGATGTAAGAGACCATCTTTCGCGACAGTATTGTTTTAAAATGGAGAAAACATTTTACAAGTATTTTTTATTAAAACAACCTTTTCTTAACAAAAACGACCAATAAAAAGCACCAAAAGCGGACCATATTAAAACTGATTTGAATACTATTGTTGTTATCCATTAATTTTTAAATGTACTTTACAAGAGAGGCTAGAAAATTGTGAAGCTCTATTATTATTATTATTATTATTATTATTATTATTATTTTCATTTAATTTAAATTATCAAATTCTGACTGAGAAAATTGAATTTACTGGCCAGTTTGTTATTTGCCTAATAAATGACCAGAGGCCAGTTTTAATTTAAAACTTTAAAAGATTCCCTTTTTTTTTGTTGTTGTTGTTTAATGATGTATGATGTTATAAACTTGCATAAAAAAATAAACAAATCTTTTTCAAAATTATTTATTCTAAATCTTTAGGAAATATTGTTGGTGTATCAAAAAGTGTGGTTACGATGACAACCATCAAGTTAATCCACAAACTAATCCAGTATTGTACTTAAAATGTCACTAAAATGCAGTACTTAATTATTATAAATAAATAGTAAATGTGGCTTATATCCGCAAAAAGTCCACTTTTTGAGAAAAGAAGAAACACCCCTTCCACCAGGCTGGCTACAGGCCTGCTCTTTGTTTTTGTTTATAAGCCCATTCCATACCTACTATGTGTATATATATATATATATATATATATATATATATATATATATATATATATATATATATATATATATATATATATATATATATATATATATATATATATAATACAGTTCATGTAAAATGGTTAAGTTATAAATGCAGCCCAAAATGTCTTTACATATTATTGCTACACCTGTGGTGTTCAAAAGTGACCGCCATAAGAAATGAATGGGTATCCAGACTGTATTCAACCATCAGACACAAACTCACATATTTCAGACTGAGCAATCTCTTTTGCAGATACACGTCTCTTTTACCTGCTTTTGCCGATTCTCCAGCCTGATCTTACAAGAAAACATTTGATGTTTTGTCAGTCTCCATTCAGCCAATATAGCAGGAGTAATTTTAGCTTAGCATAAATTATTTTATTGGATTAGACTAATAGCATCTCACTCAAAAATGACCAAAGTATAACTAGTGCTAGTTCTGTTTCCAGACTCACCATCCAAACCCTCAGTCTCTATTACCTACACTAATCTAGTCCAATTGAAGGACTGAAAAGTCAAGTACACAGGAAAGTATACAGTTTTATTTGTGCTTTGCTAATAGATAAATCATTTAGATGAATCAGACCCTCTGATCATTATTTTAGCAAGCTGTCTATTGATAATAAAACAAACTATTTAGATTTCTTTCAACTATTGTTCATTTTGTAATATATTTTCAGCACCTATTTGTATTTTCACTGCAGCTATTATAGGTCTAATTCTGTAAATTCATGTTAAACACTACTTTAAGACATTGTTCACAGCTAAAAAATGTTGAATAAAAATTTGGTGGTCAAAAATGTTTTTTGTGCTAATTTAAGAGCAGTTAAAATAGAGTGGTCAATTTTGACTGCATGGGAACACTAAAGTAAGGGGTGGGATATGAACATGACACAAGGGTTAATTTATATACTTATAACAAACTGAAGTAATCAATTTACGTTTTTAGCCCCGTCTTCTTTTCATTTTCAAGCTGACTGTATTCTGACAGTTTTGAATAATGTTTATTATTTTTAAATGATTTTCTAAACACCGTGATCTACATTTCTGTTTTGATCTTAAATTTCTATCTGAGTTTAGTTATAATAATGGCAGGTGCTGCTTGGCTGTTGCAGGTATTGTGTACAGTCCTTGTGTACAGCATGTGACCTGATATCTACAATCTTTGCTTCAGGGGTGCTCAATTTTGGAGACAATTTGTCTAGAGCAAATCACCTGAGCTATTAATTGCATGTGACAGATTACTCTATATTACAAGCGCTTGCAGCAGACAGGGGAAAATCAAAATAACTGCTTTACCACACTGGAAACAGCTCCATAAAAATCGGTCACTGGTGAAACATCTTTATAAAAACACCACATTCAATTTGTATTGCTTTTTCTTAAACTTAAACACAGATCTCTGTAATATAATCATTTTGCAATTGGTATGACTTTTTAAAATGCATATTTACAACATACAATATATCTGTATAACTAAACATACCAGAATGCTGTGTTGTGTGGCAAAATGGAATAGTTTTGGCTTCAGCTATGGTAAAAGTCTAAAAATCAATTAACAAAAATGAATCTAAAAATGAATTAACAAATTAAAATATTTTTTTACATGAATAGTTTTATTTTAAAGCGCCCCTATTATGCATTTAAAAGCTCATATTTTTATTTTGGGGGTCTCCAACAACACTTATTTTCTTATAATATGCATTTATTTTTTACCTAATTATCCCAAGAACTCCCATATGATTTGCTCAGAGACTCATTTGTTCCCAAACTCCTTTGCGCAATGCTAATCTGCGCTGATTGGTCCGATGACCCAGTCTGTTGAGATTGGTCGACTGTGCTCAGTTTAAAACAGAGAGAAACGCCAACCACAGTTTATCAACATTGTTGTAGTAGTCAAAGCACAGTGTATATGTGGGCCCAATGCAGGAGTGCATTAAAGCTAACACCAGCATTTTCTTAACCATAACACACATTCAGTAATAATCCACAGTATCAAAAGCTGAATTATTTTGAAACCTGACTCCTGCGTGTGTAAGAACAGCTGATGGTGGCCATAGTGATAACAAACGGTAGAGGATCGTGAGCACACACATTTAAATCGGTAAAGAAAACGACATGTGTTGCATTTTCAATGTGGCTTTAGACACGATATGTGAATATAATTGGCAATTGAGTGGTACGGTACGATACGGTATGCTTTTTATGGCCGTTTCCACTGTCAAAAGCCGCACCGTAACACTTTTTTGGCAACCATTCAAAAGGGTACCATACACGAGAAGCATGCAGCTGAACGCTGATTAGTAACAGATTTGTTACGATCTTGTGGAGCTAACCAGAATGAAAACAAAGAAACCATCATGTTTTAAATACACAGCCATTACACCGTGAAACTACGAGCCATGGATGACCCAAGCTCAAACAAACCTTGTCGTTGTCTTGATGTACAGACACAAATCCAAGAAAAACAAAATCTGCCGTGTCCTGTTGTTGTTTAACAAGTCCATCTAAAAGTGGAGTGGTTTTCGCTTTGTAGAAGAAGTTCAAGTATATAACGAACTTCTTGAGCTGATGATAATAACATGCGCATGATTATTGAAGTTTCTCAGTCATCTGATCCATTCAGAAAGAAAAGGACAAATGTGAACAAGCAAAGGAGAAGCCCAACAAAACACAGGAGCAAACAGTTTCAGTAACCTGAATCCCAAAAAAGACAGCCATGTTTATCTTCGCCTTTTGGACTATTATGAACTCGGAATGACAGAATTACTCTCTAACAGAGCTTAAATGTGCTGGTGAAGGAACAGACACAGATGAAAGGGTTGCTCTGACTATGGGCTATGTTGAGTGTTGTTTTTGAACCTTAATAAGGACTAAATGTTTGTTGTGTGTAGTTTATCAGTGATTGGTAACATATCGGAGACTGTAAGGGTCTGTACAGTATGTGTTCATATACTTTATGTTGCATGGTACCAGTGAGTGGAAACGGGCCATTAAGGAGTTACCCAGATACAGTACAAGCCGCGAGCAATTAAGAGTAACAGAACACAATTCAATACATGATTTGCAAGCTAGGAGCCAAACATTTTAAAATCACACTTACTTACAATTGTGAAATGGAGGAAGAAAATGATCCATGAACTGTGTACTGAAAGTCCCATTCATCAACAGTCTTTTCTGATCCTGCCTTCAACAAATGGCCGACAAATTACTTGTTGCAGGGTAGATTATGCCATTAATCACCTTAACGTTCACTTATTAATGTGCACTCATCTTCAGTCATGATCAATTCCACCCAAACAGAAAGAACCTATATAAACATATGTTTTAATATAGGTTTTGAATATATGTGACATATATAAAATTGGCCATTTTCCTATATTACATGTACACATTTATGTACATATAGTATAGGAAAACGGCCAAGTCTAATCTTTTATTAAAAATCTAGGTTTTTAAACAAGGTGCACTTTCAGATTTAAACTTCAGTTGGACATTTTTATTCACTTAGAGCTGATTATTTATATACATAGAGAGAGAGAGATTTTGGTCCTTATTGACATGATAGCATCACACAGTTGCTGCAAATTTGTCGGCTGCACATCTATGATGCGAATCTCCCGTTCCACCACATTTCAAAGGTGCTCTATTGGATTAATGTCTGGTGACTGGGGGACCTGATAAAGGGATGGACATGGTCAGCAACAATACTCAGGTAGAAGTTGGACAGGTGTACATAGTAGTGGTGAGTGCATATAATTATATATTGAAAAAAAAAAAAAAAAAAAACACCCGTGCATTCTGGGATTATGGTCTCCTTTCTCTGTTCAAGTGATGCTTTGGAATCGACCCAAAACCAGCATTTTCATATATTTTCAACGCTTTAAAATGTTGCTTATAAGCAGTTCACTAAGTTTTAGAGCAGAACAAATGAGTTTCTGGCGTGAGGACTTCACACAGAACCTGAAGAGCCTGGGAGTTGCTTTTGAAATGTTGAAAGCGTATTTCTTCAAAGCGCAATAATACATTACAACACCCTGTTAAAATGACACTTTGCATGGAAAATACACTCACTCGGGGGTTGTTTCTCTTTATGAAAGTGGACTATATGTTTTGGTTGCCTCACCACGGCACATTTATAACCCCCTAATACTTTTGACTGGGCCCACACGTTAATTGCAGGAATTAAGTAGTCTTGTCGCAGCCTCCAAATTCCCGTTTTGCTTCTTGAAAGGAGGAGGAGGGGGGCATCTGATTTATTGTTCAATAAAGCCAGGACCTGTTTTGCTCAATTAGCTCTATTTATCTGAGTAATGGTATTTTACTGGGTTTGCCCTTCCCTCTTTGTCGATGCAGTGAGCTATGCGTATGGCATCAGAGCTTGACTACATTTCCCTTGTGAATCAACGAGACCATATTAGAGAGATGTGGCTTACATAATGCTAAATATAGTCTCCCTCTTATTTTCAAAGGCGACGTAATGAAATAATTTGCTAGTCATGTTGTCTAGTCATTTGTCAAACAGAAGCAGGTGTTTATTTGTATGCCGTGCAGCATAGCGGAAACAGGTTCATCATTATGAGGGATAGACATTGGTCGGATTAATGAAAGTATACATACACAACCAACATGAGAGCACTGCTAATCGACATAGCATTCATTTTCTATCATTTATTATTATTATTATTATTATTTTTTTAATAAGTTGGCTAGAAACAGGATTAATATTGAGTCCAGGTATTATGTTTAAATAGTAATTTACAGCTTTAGATAGACATAGCCCTACACTAAAAATAATATTTCATTTGATCATCAAGTGGCTGCAAACTATTTACATGGGATGCCCATGTTTAGCATTTATAAATTGTTTGCAATTTATTTTTATCCAAACAAATAATACATTTTGTAAAGCCAACAATCACTTTTATATTTATTATTATTATTATTATTATTATTATTATTAATAATAATAGTAATAATAATAATAATAATAATAAAAGATTTGTTAAATATTACAAAGCCACATCCCTGCAGGCACCCGACATCACACAGATGTAAAATTGACGTTGGATCAACGGCAAATACTTAGCTTTTGACAATGTATGGACGTCACATTTTGACATTAAAGTGACGTTGAGATTTAGTTACACAATTACACAACATAAAACCAACCAAAGATAAACGTCTACTGTTTTTAAACTTTGACATTGTATAAATGTCATGTCATGACATTAAATTGTTGGATTTTAGTTAGTTGATGCCACAGCCTAAAACCAACCAAATGTCAAGGTCAGATGACATCAGTATTAGATAGTGTTAGACAGCAAATTTACATAAAAGTTCAGTAACCTGACGTCACAACCGAAATAGAACTAAAGATCAACATTATATGATGTTGTGTGCCTGCTAAGATGACTTGTTTGATGTTTAGCACAGGCCACTGGACATACAAAAAACATGAACAATGATGCTTTCACTATGCTATTGCTTTCACTATGCTATTGCTAGTAATGATAATTTGTCAGGTTTCTTAATATCAATCACATTCTCTGCATTTGTTACTAGCTTGCCGAAATGCGTACAATAGATGATCCAAATCTGACCCAATTCACCTTTATTCTCGCCCAATGCTGAATAAATTGGAAATAAAGAATATGATTTACATTAAGCGCATCAACTCTTAAGAGGTATGTCTCTCAGTTTTTAATGTGCGATTCACGGAAAAGCCCAAATTGGGAAATAAATGCAGTTTGAATCAGCACAGACAAGATCTGACATAGTTGTCATCATGTCGTCAAAGGCACTACTGAGATATACACGATGAAAATATTGGTGTATATTGCTGCCTACCCAGTAGGCACAGGACATCAACATGATGTTAGATTGGGATTGTACCCCAACGCCAAGGGACGTTGCATTTTGGATAGAAACGAAAATCGAGTTGATGTCAAAACCCAACGCCAGACCGACGTCAGTGTCCAGACTTTAGATTTTAGTCACTTTCCAACACAACCTTAAAATAACCAAATATCAACATCTAATGTTAAGGCTTGACTTTGTGTGGACAAACCAATATGACATATCAGAAGTTGGATTTTGGTTGTCATACCCAACAAATGTCTGTATTTGACGTCATTATAAAGTTGGTTTAAGATCACTATAGCTATAACCAACACAAGCTATAATCAACCAAATATCAATGTCATTTCACTTCATTATTGGACATCAACATAACGTCCTTAGACTGAATTTTGGTCACCTGACATTATGACCTAAATCTAACCATATATTAACAGCATATGAAGTTGTGTGCTTGCTGGGTGATGATAAATCAAATTAACCTTTCTAGGAATCTCAACTTACTTCAAACAGACTACAAATATTTAGTTAAACTTTGCACAAAAAAAAGTATTAAAATAAGTTAAAGTAACATTAAAAAAATAAACACATTTGTTGACATGGCTCATATATTTTTAGTATACATTAAATGTATAAATACATTTCAGTCTTTATTCCAATAACTAACAAGCACTTAACAATATTTTAGAGTATTTCTATACTCTTAACAAACCACCATCATAACCTAACTCTAACCATATATTAATGTCTTATGAATTTGTGTGTGGCGTCATATGGACCATTGGCTAAATGAATTATTTTATTCTTAAAAATACATTTAATTAAATGTGTACCAACTCTTCATTTTAAAATAGAGCACATCTTTCTCTGACTTTACCAAAACACTAGAATCTGACTCAAAATGAAATGATTCTGTCAAAGAATAACTCTTGTTTTCAATTCTCAAGGTACATGCAGCCAATCAAGTACATCAGGTTTCAAAATACTGGCTATAAGAGATGGGAAGTAACAAAGTACAAATACTTAGTTACTGTACTTAAGTAGATTTTTTTTTTCCTGGTATCAGTACCGTACTCCACTATTTATTTATCTGACAACTTTTTAGTTTTACTCCTTACATTTTTACACAAATCTGTACTGTCCACTACTTTTAAATCTGGCTCGTTACTTTTGTTTTATTGTGTTTTGTGGTGTGATCTTTATTATTTCTTGTCATTGTGCAATTTGAATGCCTTTTTTGATTCAAAACCAAATCGAAAAGTAATTATTTTGCTTTCATAATAATGTATCATTTGCAATCAGTTTCAAGCACTTTATCCAAAATCTAAGCACTTTTCAAACCTTAACAAAAAAATTTAAGTAGATTAAAGCATTTTCGAGGATTTCCAGAACACATTAGCACCCTGGAGACAAGTGATACTCCAAGTAAGCCTATTTCAATATATATAAAATGCTTAATTTTGCCAAACAGAAAGAAATTCCTGTCTTTACAAAAAAATAAATGATTATGAGGTAGACTTTTGTGCTGATAACTTTCATTTGCAATCATACGCATCTGTTAAAATACAAGTCTAATATGCTTGGTGTGATCATGCATTCGTAATGGTATGAACAGTTATAGGGGTGGTCAAATGTATATTTATATGCTTTTTATGTCTTTTTTTAATTGTTAATATCATTATTTAAGAGACAAACATGCGAGATACTTTACATCATTTAACGAGCTGACCAGAGAGTTATTTTGTATAGATATTTTATGCATAGTGTAGTCATTACAGTGAAACTAAAATACTGTAGTTATAGTAATGAATACTTCTTACTTTACTTTTACTTGAGTACAAAAGCGTAGTCAGTAGTTCAACTTTTACCAGAGTCATTTTAAACATTTGTACTTTTGCCATTTCTGCTGGTTAGTGTTGACATAACAAAAAATGCAGAGACTTTTATGTTTCAGTTTTACATAAAACATGCAATCCACCCTTTTGACAATACATTTATCGGTTGGGAACTGTACGTCCACATGTACAGTAATGTTCACCATTCAAATGCATTTCAGTAAAAAGCAGATACTTTTTTTTTTCTTTACTAATTACAACAGGAGGTAAAGTAGAAACACAGTATGATAGAATAAAATAGGTTTTACAATATAGCTTACAGTGAACAAAATATTCATGAAACACACAAGAGCTTTCTAAACATGAAAAAAAAAACAGCAAAAAGCCCAGATAAAAAGGGGATCGAATTAAAAAAAAAAAAAAAAAAAAAACTGATTCTAATCTCTGTGATCTTAAGGGTTAGGAAAACTATTTTTTATCAAGATCACTCCTCAGAGTCCTCCTTTTACTGTATAAGTGTAAACGTAATAGAAAAAATAATCCAGACTGGAATGAGCTGTGGTTGGCCCATTTTACCCAACATAAATTACTCAATGTTTGTGTATTATCAGCTGAGAGATATTTTGATATTATATTGTTTTTGAACTGATATAATTACAGAAGCAGAGGTTTTATACTGTATCCATGATTTGGATTTTTTTTTTTTTTTTTTTTTTTTTTTTTTTTTTGCATTTGTGGGATGGTGTGTGTTAACATTCGTAAATACTACAAAAACAATCCATGTTGTTGGGAGGTATAGCTTGTCTGTTAAAAAAAAAAAAAAAAAAAAAAGGTCAAGCATTATGGAAATGCGTTCACTGACTGCATATTGTGTAAAAAGAAAATTACATAAAATGTGTGATGGCCACAAAAGACTGACGCTGTGCTAATTGTTTTTAGAGGTTTGAAAATGTGACAACCTGTAGGACAAATGCTTGTTAGGAACTGGAAAAAACTGTAGTAAAATAACTGACTTGTAGGTAATCATCCGAGTCCGAGAGAGGTGCCAACTTGCTTAACATTTCAGAGTGAAGTAAACAGCGATCTGATTAACACACATTGTGTTGTGTTTATCATTATTGTTGTTATTTTTACTTCTTCCCTATTGTTTTACACACCAATAAAAACAAACACGATGTGTTAAAATATCCATAACACAAAAAAAAAATGTGTTGTTAATTAACACATCATGTATAAAAGGCCAAACTTCAGCTGCTGAAAACTTCCTCCTTCAACCTTTTATGGTCTTCTTTACACACTTTCAGTTCAGTCTTTCCTCAGATTGATGATAAACACATCCAATTTCCCATCAGAACCAAATAAAGTAAACTTTGTTAAAATAATGAACATGAATAAATCGTTGATCCATAGGCGGAGGTGACGTACTACAAGCTTTACGTTTATATTAGTTTTATACCTTTAAAACACAATTTTTTTTCACTGTTTTGGGGCACACTAGATTATAGATATCTTAAAATTAACAATACTAATTCTAACATCTACACCTATTATTTTAATTTCACGGGATCTTAAATTACTAAAATGAACTGTCCACACAGCATGCTAAATGTTGAAACACTGTATGCCAAGATTCTTACCTGTTTTAGAGTTCAACTTCTTGAGCTATTCCAGCTGAAGTGTTTAAGATTGTGTGCATAATCCAGTCCTCTTGGGTTTGAAAGAGTGTTCCTGTAAAGATTCAGTACTCTAACAATCACAGATTTGGACAACCAACTTTTCTTGCTATGGCAGGAAGGTTCATCCCTTGGCTCTTTATCTGGACAACCTGCTGTCAGGGGGTTTCAGTAACTTTAGAACAGCTCGACAACTTGGAAAAGTTCAGTTGCCATGAACAGAGTTTGTCAGATAATTAAGAAAATTTGCATCAGGTGGCAGATTCCCATGGTGTTCTCTAATTTGGATCAGCGATCTCTTTCAAATAAGTCATTTAAAAGGCACTGTCATTCAGAACACATTTAAGTCATGAAATAAACTTAAAACTGCTCAAATGAAACTACAGCAATTACCTTGACATGTAGACTGTTTATTTGATGCCATTAAATTTAGGTCTACATTATTTTAAGCTTTCTTCAGATCGATTTAAACTGTAAAGTGACGCAATTCCGATGTTTTTTCTCGCCCATGTACAGTACGTGTAAGCAGGAAAAATACATGTATTCCGATTAACTCAAATCAGTTTTAGGCCTTGTTCATACGTGGGAATTTCTCCGATATGAATCGGATCCGTGCCCCCGTGTCAGCCGTGTAAGCAGGTAGATCGGATTTTTCACCTGTACGTCGCGCTTCATTGAAAATAGCTGTCAACTCTGACGCTTTCATTTCGGAACAGACTTCAGCAGAGTCCCAAACTTTAAATCTTATACACAAGGTTTGAAAAAGATGTTATATTCTAACCTGGGCACAAAATCACTTTTTGGTTTCGGCCAAATAATAAACAAAGTTATGGGGTACAAACCATTTGTCTTTTACTATCAACACACGCGCCTCTCCTACAAATGAGCACTGGCTGTATGGTCACCGGACTTTAGGTTCCTGTGCAATATTGCCAAAAATGCCAGGAGTGTAAATGTTACATTTTACCCCACATACGGGGCAAGTTGTAACAGTCAGAGGGTTAGTTGTAACATGCCTAAAAAGGCCAATTTTACACAATTAATTTCAATCCACTTTACTTTAAATAGTAGCTAGCCTATATTTCCTCAGTTCTTAGCTCAATTATTTTATTTATTTTGTTTATTAATTTTCTGGATAAACACATTTGGATTTATTTGGGCTATTATCCATTATTATAAAAATGCATTTATTTGTAGTATAAGCATTATTTTTTTCTGTCTATTAAAAACATTTTTTCTAATAAAAACATTTTATTTAAAAAGTTTTTAACATTTCACTCAAAATTCAAAAAAAAAAATAGTTTTGTGTGGCCAACTAACCCTGCTGTGTCATGTTTTCCTCAAAACTGGCTAGCAGTCACTGTGTTTTTTTACATCTTTCTAAATGGTTCCATCTTTTAGCCTAGAAGACGTTGATCATAACAATATAACATTTTACTTATGCTTTCTTTAAAATAAAAAAAATATTGACTATAATAAAAAATAATTGTATGTTACAAAAACGGTTTCCCCTATGTTTTCCATCCAAATTTCGCCAAACTTTTTCAATAATTGGCAGGAAGACGTCTGCCAACACTGTGGTGAAAACCTCGGAAGCATGTCATGGTCAAACCTGAGCAAATACCTTAAAACTCTGTTACATTTAACCCTGCGTTACCAATATAAACTAAAATTGTTGCATGCATAACGTGCATAAATCACGTCATTGACATTACATGAAGATGCCTACTGGTTTAAAAAAGTCCTGGATTCAAAGAAGAGGGCCAAATGAGAACTTTGAATACAGGAATAGAGAAAAGAGCACTTTAATTAGGCTATCAGCTGTCAGTCAGCGCCCACTCTTTTTTCCTGGTCATTGTGCCTTTGCTGTGTGCAGTGCAAACGCAGACAATCAGATAAGAGTGACTTTTAAAAGATGATGTAAACAGGTCATCAAAAAATTAGATAGGCTACAGTCACAAAATTGCAATTGACCGTCAAGATTTACTGTGTAAATGCAGCCTAAGAGGATGTTAAAAATGAAGTTTGATCAATTTACACTTTGTAGTGTTGACATTCTCACTGTGGTTTGTTAATTCAGGTAGACTATTGTTTAACACAATGAAATAAAGAGGCAAGTGTCTCAACGAACACAAGTGACCACAAGAAGCATCACTTTTCTTCGGTTTACTGGAAATGCATGTTAATAGCAGTTGGAAACAGGGCCATATAGACTTCAGTTGGTCCCAAGAGCCTTTCAATCTGATGGTCACAACACAACTGTCTTTAAGGTTTCTTGGAGCCATCATTAGTTGGAACCTCAAATGGGAAACTGACAATGTCTTCGTGAGTAAAAAGGTTGCAGAGCCTGAGACAGCTGAGGAAGTTCAACTTGCCCCAGGCGCTTCTCAAGTTCGATTTTCACCTCATCATACGCATCTGGTAGGCGTCAGTCACGCCATGTGTTCCGGAAAAAAGTCTTGGGTTGCAGTCTGCTCCTGCTTTCATAACCTAAAGTATATGAATTATGAGCTTGAAATCAGTGTTTACATTTACATAAACATTAGGGGTATAATTATGTACCATTTTCTAAATAAGATCACAATATACGATTAAAGTCTTTATATGACTTTTATATGACTTTTCTTAACTTTTTAAAAGATTGAACACCTATGAATTAAACTCCAGTTGTTTTTTTGGCTACTCACCCTGGTCTTGTCTCAGTGTCTCTTCCAAAAGGGAATAGGAACCAGAATAAAGCTTATTGTGAGTATTTTTCAAAGAAAATGCCATCATTGACTGTTTGATGGTGGCTCAGTGGTTAGCACAGTTACCCCACAGCAAGAAGGTTGCTGGTTCGAGTCCCGACTGGACCAGTTGGCATTTCTGCGTGGAGTATGCATGTTCTCCCCATGTTTGTGTGGGTTTCCTCCAGGTGCTTCGGTTTCGCCCATAGTCCAAAGACATGCACTATAAGTAAATTGAATAAGCTAAATTGGCCGTATGATGCATGTGAGAGTGTGTAGGTGTCTGTTTTCTCATTCAATTGTGCTTTAACATTATCTTTAACACAAAAAGATATTTTGAAGAATGTTGGAAACATTCAGTAACCATTGACTTTATTTTCATCTTGTACAGAAAACCACTTGTTTTCTAAGTGATTTGATGCATGCTACTCTATTGACGATGGATCTTTTTTAGCCAAGAAATGTATAAATGAACTTGGTACTATTTTTACATCTTCATTTAGTCCAAATTTGTAAAGGTCCATTATCCTATGAAAGTTCAGTTCATGCAAAACAAAAATCATGACTTGATGATTAAATGATGATTTATTTAATTAAAATTACGAGATAAAATATAAAAAAATGTAACTTTGAAACTGTCTAAATCATGAATTAAATTAAAATTTAAATGTCGAAAAAATAGTCAAAATTACAAAATAAAAATTTTGATTAAAAAGTCAAAATTTGATTTAAAAGTCTAAATTAGGATTTTTTAAATCACAATTCCAAGATAAAAGGTCTAAATTATGGTTTATTTGTAAAAAAAAAATAAAAAATAAAATAAAAAACAAAATAAATAAATAACTTAATAAGCCATAATCTTGATCTTTATTTTGTAATTTTCACTTCAATATATATATATATATATATATATATATATATATATATATATATATATATATATATATATATATATATATATATATATATATATATATATATATATATATTTTTTTTTTTTTTTTTTTTTTTAACTATTAAAGGCATTATTTTGGCTTCCATGGTCAAAAAATGATTTAAATGATTTTAAAGTTGAAATTAGGATTTACTTAATCAAAATTCCAAGATAAAATGTCTAAATTATGGTTTATTAGTCAGCTTTTTCACTTACTAAGTCATAATTTGGACTATCTTGTAATTTTGACTTCAGTCATGTTTTTTTTTTTACTTGATGATTTTGTTTCTTACTTGGCACAAATCGGCTTCCATAATTGCCAGTATAAAGATAACAATTCTAAATTATGACTTAAAAGTCCAAATTAGGATTTACTAAATCCCCATTCTAAGATGAAAAAAGTCTAAATGAGGTAAAAAAATTGACTAATTAAGTCATCATTTTGACTTTGTATGCCACAATTTTTTTTCTTACCTGCAGAAATCGGCTTCCATAATGGCCACTATTTTAACAAAATCTAACAACAAAAATGCACATACAGTAGTTCCAAATGCACAGCTTTCTTAGCAAAAACTTTCAAATATTTGTATATATTTATTTTTTATATAATTATTCATATGGGTATATATCTGATGCAAATTCTAAGTATGTGTAACCTTGGGTGAATAAGCCTTTATTTTAATAAAACCTTAATACCCTTATGCCAGATGCACAGGCTTCAACACTGCCGTAAATAACACTGAACTTTCAGCCATCTTTGACATTAATTTGATGCTTTTGCTTTTATTTTAGGTATCACATTTTAAAGCACAAGAAAATATGCATTGCTAAGCTTCAGCACGTAATGAAGACAGAGAAGACAGAAAATCCAATCAATACACTGTCTGTGTGAGTCCCGCACTGTGGCCTCGTCTTCACTTAACGTTTCTCTTTAGCTACATGAAAGAAATAGAAATTAATTAAATACACAAATATTTTAGCCTCTGTAGGTCAGGCTGCTGTGCAGACTGCTAATTGTTGTTGAAAACCAAACGGCTGTTGATTGGATGCTGCTTTATCTAATGTCTTTGTGTAATGCAAACCTCATTACAGAAAATGTAGACATGCGCTTGCATCTGTATGCGTTAGTTTCCAGAAACGAAATAAATGCTAACAGGGGACAAAGCAATTATAATTCCGTATGCATCGTTTGAAAGATAGTGGTAATTAAATTCAGCTCACATCGAAAAATGTGAGAATTTGAGGAGTGCGAAATGTGAAGTTGTGAATCATGCAGATAGTGTATAAAGAGATGCAGATCTCCCGCTGTTTACTGTAAAGCCAAAAGCATAAGTACCCAGCTAAGGGTTGGATAGAGAAAATAAAATGCTAATTTCTTTGACAGTTTTTACAAACAGTTGACGGAATCCTAAGAATAGATACTATGAAAAATCTGATCCAATCCACCATTTGAAGAGTCGTTCAAGAATAACAGGGAGATATGATAAATAAAAAAGTAGTATATACACACAGTATAAATAACTGAACTTCTAGTTGATTATTTGGTATCAAAAAGGGCTTATATGAAAGGCAAAGGCCTCTAGATTATGCTTATTTTACCAAAAAAAAAAAAAAAAAAAGCAATTACAAAGAAAGCAGGACTCACAGAGTTTATCAAGATTCTTTGGATTCATCTTCAATGCCTACCCCTTCATCTGACCCCAGACATGCTCTATAATGTTCACATCTCATTACTGGGCTGGCCAATCCTGGAACACCTTGACCTTCTTTGCTTTAAGGAACTTCCTCTTCTGTGATTTAATGTAATGGGCAGCACAAAGGTTTTGATTCCTCAGGCTGTTAATGTTGCCATCCACTCTGCAGATCTCTCGCACTTCATTTAATTCATCACATAATTCATCTATCTATCTATCTATCTATCTATCTATCTATCTATCTATCTATCTATCTATCTATCTATCTATCTATCTATCTATCTATCTATCTATCTATCTATCTATCTATCTATCTATCTATCTATCTATCTATCTATCTATCTATCTATCCATTCAGCTGTCCGTTCGTTTGTCTTTCTATTTGTCTGTCATGTTTTTATCCATGCATCTGTCTGTCTGTTTATCTGTCCATCATATATCTATCTGTTTGTCGATCCTTCTCTCCTTCTGTCTGTTTATCAGTCTATCATCTGTCTATATGTCCATCATTCTGTCTATCTACATTAACCTGTTTATCGGTCTATCTATCGGTCCATCTGTCCATCTATCTGTTTGTTTGGTAATCTGTCCGTCTTCTATTATTCCATCTATCCATTGTCCATCCATCCATTCGTCCATACTCTATATCTGTTTTTCTGTCTATTATTTATCTATTATCGTCCATCCATCCCTCATTCCATCCATTCACCTATCTATCAATCTGTTTTTTGTGTCTATCATCTATCTGTCCATTTATCAGTCTGTCTGTGTCTATTTGTCAGTCAATCTATTTATTTGTCAATCATCTATCCATCCATTCATCCGTCTGTCATTCTATCTGTCTGCCATCTATCTGTTTGTCTTTTCATCCATATATCTGTATGTCTGTCCTCCATCCATCCATCCATCCATCCATCCATCCATCCATCCATCCATCCATCCATCCATTCATCCATCCATCCATCCATCTATCTATCTATCTATCTATCTATCTATCTATCTATCTATCTATCTATCTATCTATCTATCTATCTATCTATCTATCTATCTATCTATCTATCTATCTATCTATCCATTCAGCTGTCCGTTCGTTTGTCTTTCTATTTGTCTGTCATGTTTTTATCCATGCATCTGTCTGTCTGTTTATCTGTCCATCATATATCTATCTGTTTGTCGATCCTTCTCTCCTTCTGTCTGTTTATCAGTCTATCATCTGTCTATATGTCCATCATTCTGTCTATCTACATTAACCTGTTTATCGGTCTATCTATCGGTCCATCTGTCCATCTATCTGTTTGTTTGGTAATCTGTCCGTCTTCTATTATTCCATCTATCCATTGTCCATCCATCCATTCGTCCATACTCTATATCTGTTTTTCTGTCTATTATTTATCTATTATCGTCCATCCATCCCTCATTCCATCCATTCACCTATCTATCAATCTGTTTTTTGTGTCTATCATCTATCTGTCCATTTATCAGTCTGTCTGTGTCTATTTGTCAGTCAATCTATTTATTTGTCAATCATCTATCCATCCATTCATCCGTCTGTCATTCTATCTGTCTGCCATCTATCTGTTTGTCTTTTCATCCATATATCTGTATGTCTGTCCTCCATCCATCCATCCATCCATCCATCCATCCATCCATCCATCCATCCATTCATCCATCCATCCATCTATCTATCTATCTATCTATCTATCTATCTATCTATCTATCTATCTATCTATCTATCTATCTATCTATCTATCTATCTATCTATCTATCTATCTATCTATCTATCTATCTATCTATCTATCTATCTATATGTCTGTGTATTCATTCATCTCCTTGCTCGTCTGCCTATTTACAGTATGAATCCATCAAAGCTGCAGACAGCGTGACTTTATTCCTCCACTGAGGCAGATCTTTGAGCTTTCTAATACAGTATCAGCTTTTTATTTAGTGGAATTCATCTATTGTGTCCTCGGGCTGCCCACTCAGTGAAAAAAAAAAAAAAAAAAAAAAAGCGTTGCATTATTGATATGTCGGTGTTGCTGCAAGATGCGCGGTGTGTATATGCTGAACACATCATAACGCTCTTTCTTTCAGAGTGGCTGACCCCTCTGTTCTTTACTCTCATTGTCTCATTTCCAGCTGCTCCACCACTTTCGCTGAGGTTATTTCCCTGACAGAGCACATCCGTGTTCTTACAGCCAAATACATAGATTTCCTCTGGGATGAAAGCTTATTGAGCACATTGTCTGATATGCTTGGTATAACCATATTCCAGGAATATAGTGGAATCTATGGAGCGTAGCTCTCAGACAGATGTACTATTTTATAGATCTTTACTTACGATATATCTTTTCACAGACTCTGCCTGCAGTATCCAATACTTTTAGCTGCTTTAACTCCAGTGTTTTGTAAAGTCCTTGTCATCCGCAGTCTGCTTTTACCTTAATGTATCCAGCGGTAGGCCTTGAGCTGTGTAAAATGTTTCCCGCACTACAATAGGACGCATGCATTTAGGCATTAATCAGCACTGAAGACTCAAGACGCACGAATAAGCCAGAATGCTGCATTCAGCAAACCCAGGAGGAAGAAAGAAATGATACAATTTAATGTCAAATCTGCACACAGACCTCTTTCAACATGCAAACAGAATTCACAGAACATTGTACAGAATCTGGCTTTGACTCTATATGTGGAGCCATTGCAAAAAAACATACAGAATTGTTCAAACAAGACTTGTTGGCTTTCAGAACTGTCCGTTTGTGAAGAGAAATATTTCAAAGGATGCCAATGTGGAATTTGTAGAATTCCAACCCTGTATCACGGAATCCATGAGAATGGGGTCTATGCACAGCTAGTGTTTTCAGCCAGCTATTCTCAGTTTCATAATGTTCCTTTTACAGCATCAATGTTATAATGTAATTCAAATACATTCAGTTAAATAGACTTATGCCGAGTTCAGACTGCAAGAGTTTAGCCCAGATTTTTTGCCGACAGGTTTTGAGAAATCGCAGACAAATGCCTGAAATCAAAAGTGAATCGTTGCTCATTCATGTGAGTAACAATCACACAGTATGAACTATCAAAGACGCGATCTGAGAGAATCCCAGATGAGTCGCTGACACCCTTGAGATATTTGGCGTGCTAAATATTTGGGTCTGTCGGCGATTCAAATCATGCTGTGTGAAATGTGTTCTGATTGAAAATAACATTTGCGATTACCTGCAGCCAATGAGAGAGCTGCATCCGCTAGTATGGGTATCAGCAGGGAGAAGTTAAAAGCGCTCAATCTCAGTTTATTTGGATCCAAGAAAAGGAGGAAAACTATGGAAATTTGGCAGGAGAACCTGTGTCTGTTTGACATGTCATCTGAGCAACACCAAAACTGGATCGATAAAGAATAAAATGTTGAGGAGAAATAAGTACATTTGCTACCCCACTAAAGGCATATGGTTGATAACCCAAGATACACTACGTGTTGTAGTTAAATCAATAGAGCATAATCATGCAACAGAACTCAAGAAGAAACAAAGCTTGAAAGAATAAATTACGTGGTTGTTTTAAACGACAGGCTTCAGCCACTGTTTAAACTCGTCTTTCTCCAACCAGGAGTACTTACATTTTCTCATTTTGCCGTCTGTTTCGCTTTATGGTTTCGCTACATGTGGAGAGCGTCACATCACCTTCCCGTATTTGTTGCAAATTACGTGACATCACTCGAACGGAGGAGCTTGGCTGGACATACCCCGGCCTGAACCAATCGCGTGGATCGAGCCATAAATATATTATACTTTTTGGAGTCAAACACTTTGGACAATGCTTGAACTAATTTATAAAACCTCGTTAAAGTGTGATTAAGACTTTTTAAATACCTTTTAAGCTTTAATTTTCTCATAATTGATTAATCAACTTTTAATACATTTTAGGACCTCGCGGACATCCTTTTCCATGTCACTTCTCTTGTGTGTTTGATTGTGAGACAAAGTTTGGACAAAGTCAACGGCGATTCTTCCTACTGTTAAGTCATGCAGTGTGAAACCCCCTGTCGCCAATCCATCCTAAAATGTAAACACATCACTAACAGAATGCTACCCTAGATAGTCATGCAGTATGAAAACATCTGTGACACGCCATCAGTATCAGCAGGCTAATGCAGAAACTCAATTGAAAATACAAAAATTAATTGTACATATTTTAAAGACATGGAAAGGGAAAATGAAATTAAATGCAGTGCTTCTTTTTTCGATCTGAGACCCTCTTCACATTGTATTTCTATCAGGCAGTGAGGATCACTGATTTCTAAAGAAATCAGATCTTAAACTGATTTTATAAAGGAAAGACAGTTCACCGGAAACACTGAGGCTGGCTGGCTGAAATTAAAACTCCATGTGCACATACCCCATTGTTACATCATACTTACCAGATTCAAAGTCATTATAAGGCAATTGAGGCATTTTTTTTTCTTTAAATGTATGAACATTAGGTGTCTTTTTGATAAAATACTGTATTATACTGTATGTAAAGGGTTAAAACAGCAGCAGATGCACTGTAGGGTTTATGTGGTGCTGAATATGGCTATTAAGCTTGTTAGTATAGCTCAATGTGAAACTGTTCATCAAAGCATTTTTACACTAATTGTAAACCCTTACATCGCCTTAAGCTTTCTTTCATTTTTTTGGATTTTAACAGAACTTATGATTATTTAAGCAACAACTCCTTTTGTACACATAATAACCCACATTTAATGAACGCACAGTATACAGTGTCTGAAATATAAAATGTCAATAATATTTGCCTGGAATGAAAAATAAAAATACAAAGTTCATATACCCTGACAGAAAAACTGGCTTGGCTACATGATGACGTTGAAAGCAGAACTTTCTCGGCAGTCATCAATGATTTGCAAAGATTTAATACAAAAACACCTCACAAAAGTATACACAACTGACATGATTGATCAGTTACAGCACGCAGAAAAAAATGGAAACAACTAAGCCCTGTAAAAAATGATGTGAGTATGACTGAGGATTTGACAATAACACATTAATTGCAAAAATGTCCTTCGGGTGCTGTTACGCCACACTTTTATTCCCTCCGCTTCCTTTTGACTGACCTTTTGTGAGAGCTTGTCCAACAAATAAATTGTCCGTGGTCCATTACGCTGTGCTCTGATTGTTTTCCTTGATTTCCATGGAGGCCCTGTCCTTGCGTCCAGAGTATTCTCCGATAAAAGAGCCGTCCTCGTTGAAGTGAGCGTCCTCATCACAGTAGTCCACCATGCTGTCTCCGCTGTCTCCTCCTTTCAAGTCGCCATTCAATGAATGCTGGCTGCTTTTCAGCGGTTTCTCATCATTATCACTGTGTCAAGGAGAGAAACATGACTGAGTTTGGCCATCTTTGTTCTTGTTAGATTTGCTCGCTCTAAAGCTAATACAAAACCTTCTAGTGGATTTAGAGGATCGACATAATTATTCACACATTTGGAATTTGTTACACTCATACAAATCATTTTCTGTCATTATGTACTCACTTGCATCTGAACATGTGTGGTTTTCTTGTTTTCTATGAAGGGCAGAATTAAAATGAGAAACATTCTTGGAAAAAATTATGTGTCCGTAAATTTACAAACACTGAGCAATCTCATACAGTAGTGCATAGTTGCATTATAATACTTAATACTGTTCACAAATTATGGGTCAGTAAGATGTTTGTAACAAAATTAATGCAATTATCAATGCAATTATTATATATGTTAAGTTGAAGTCAGAATTATTAGCCCCCCTGTTTATTTTCCCCTAATTTCTGTTTAACAGAGGGAACATTTTTTCAACACATTTCCAAACATAATAGTTTTAATAGCTCATTTCTAATAACTGATTTATTTTATCTTTGTCATGAAGACAGTAAATAATATTTTACTAGATATTTTTCAAGACACTTTTATACAGCTTAAAGCGACATTTCAAGGCTTTACTAGGTTAAGTTATTGTATAATGATGGTTTGTTCTGTAGACTATTGAAAATATATATAGCTTAAAGGGGTTAATAATTTTGACCTTAAAATAGCTTTTATATTGAATGGCATATTAAAGTAATTTGGAGATAACTACCCCAGGTCTACGGCTCTTCAGGACTGAGTTTAGACATCCCTGGCCAATTGCATTTGTAAAAGTTTCCCTTTCAGATTCAAAATTTATGAGAACCTGTTATTTAAATTAATCATGCTGTAACCAATTTACTAAGATTAATTTACTATTGTTTATATTGCATCTAAATCATCATCATACGTTTTTAGTAGTTCTCATAGTTCTAAACATTATAAAAATGAGCTTATATATATATATATATATATATATATATATATATATATATATATATATATATATATATATATATATATATGTAACAGGCCAACTATTTTTTTTACAGTATTTCCAATAAAATATATATTTTTTTCTTTTGGAGAAAGTCTTATTTGTTGTATTTCACTCATTCATCCATTCAGTCATTCATTCATTTTCTTGTCAGCTTAGTCCCTTTAATAATCATAAGTCGCCACAGCGGAATGAACCGCCAACTTATCCAGCATGTTTTTACACAGCGGATACCCCTCCAGCCGCAGCCTATCTCTGGGAAACATCCACACAAACACTCATTCACACTCATACACTACGGACAATTTAGACCACCCAATTCACCTGTCCCGCATGTCTTTAGACTGTGGGGAAAACAGGAGCACCCGGAGGAAACCCACGCAAACGCAGCGAAAACATGCAAACTCCACACAGAAATGCCAACTGACCCAGCCGAAGCTCAAACCAGCGACCTTCTTGCAGTGAGGCGACAGCACTACGACTATTGCGCCACTGCGTTGCCTTGTTGTATTTCAGCTAGAATAAAAAGTTGTACATTTTTTAAAAGCCATTTTGAGGTCAAAATTATTCTATCACACGGAACGATAATTTCTAAAAACGTGAGGCGCACCAAACTGCCTTTTTGTTGGCAAGAAAAACGAAGCTTGGTGCGCTTTTTATGTCAACGACTGAATCAGCTGCGTACTGTGCCAGAGTGTTGCTGTTGATATTAATTTAATTTTAAAATGTAATAATATTGTAATATTCAAGATTTGTGAGTCATACAGCACTGTTTAACTTAAAACAGCAACCACCATCATCAAAAGTCTCCGTAGTTGTCTTGACAACACAAACACTGCTTTCATTTGATTGGAGAATGAAAAACGCAACTGATGTAACACACTTTTTCCGCTTAGAGTTAACTTTTTTTAACTGCGAGCGCTCAGTGTGCAACGAAAAAACGTGATCCGCAGCAGGAGGTTAAAACGAGAGACATGCAGGGAGCATAAGCAGTGCACAAACACTCGCGGTCATTTGTAAATCTTTCAAAAAAGGTGCCTCACCACTCAAAAAAAATGTGTTCGGTGTGGTTGACCCCTTAAGCTATATATATTTTTTTTGATTGTCTACAGAACTAACCATCATTATACAATAACTTACTTAATTACCCTAACCTGCCTATACCTAATTGATCTAGTTAAGTATTTAAATGTCACTTTAAGCTGTATAGAAGTGTCTTGAACAATATCTAGTAAAATCTCATTTAATGTCATCATTTATCATCAAAGATAAAATAAATCAGTTATTAGAAATTAATTAATAAAAGTGTTATATCAAGAAATGTGTTTTTTTCAGAAATTGTGGAAAAATAAAAAGGGGGCTAAGAATTCAAGTGGGCTAAAATTCTGACTTCAACACAATATATATATAAAATATAGCTAAAATAAATATATATTTATTTTAATTTGCTCATTGTCAGTAAATCATTTGCAAAAACTGTCACTCTCATCAGTGCTTACCAAAGACTATACTCTCATGTTAATTTGCCCTGTTTAGTAAATCTGGGTCATAATACACTAAAGAGACTGTATTTAGCTCTTTATTATGCCAACAATTCAAATCTTGTTTACACCAAATGTAAGACCTAATGCCATTTTGCAGTCAATTATGTTAATTTCGGCGAAGGGACTAATTTTCAGCAAGTAATGACTTGGTCTTTTCACACAAATCTGCTTTTTGTCTTCAAAGACGCTGAACGCCATACATGTTCCCGTTGACACAAGGGTGAGTGAATAATCACAGAACTGTCATTATTGTGCGGATAACTCATTTAAAAGAGAAATCTCTCCAACATGAATCATTCCTGTTTCAAACACACAGTGCATGAAACCACCAGCCTCAACCCTGATGGAAAGGCTAATATTAGAGAAATATTCAAACTTGGGAGCATCTGAACATGCATTATCTTCACTCAAACGGTGACGCTCATGCATTCAGACACTGTTTGACTGCATAAAACAAGCTTTGTGTTTCAAACAGCGCAAGCACATCCAGAGTTCGACCTCATTTATCACTGAGCCGTCTTGGAGGATCAGCACAAAATATTTCAGATTTATAATTGTCAGTACAAACACTGGTCTCAATGAGATTATGAATTGGATCAGCGAATGATTAATGAAGCAAGAAATGCGTTTATTGTTGGCCTGAAGATAAGCGTCTTTCAGCTGTTTACTCGGGACTTATTGTTCGCTCGATCTCATTTTCATATTTTTACAGCGACGCCATTGTTTCTAATGGGCTACATGTGTACTAGCTACTCACAAAGCACCACGTGAAACAGGAACACATCAATGGCATTGATGTGTGAACAACATTGGTTTTGTTGTTATTGTTTAGCACATACGTGTGGTGGTTACTTTAGCTCGCTGCACGTCCACAGCTCGGGCTGGTTTGGTGCTGGCTTTCAAACCAAAGGAAAGAATGCAAAAATTAAAAGGAAACAGTGTCATTCGGCCACTATTTGAGCTGTGAGGGGTAAATGTTGGCTGTGGTTTTTAAATACCTGTATTCACAGAAGGTGTCATCATTTATGCCCTGGGACTCCAGGTCGGGGTGGAGGTCTTCCTTCTCTTTTACTGAAAACACACACACACACACATTTTTTTCCAGAATTTATTATCATTCATTAATTTATTAATTTTCCTTTAGGCTTAATCTATTATTTATCAGGTGTCACCACAGCGGAATGAACCGCCAACTACTTCAGTATATGTTTTACGTAGCAGATGCCCTTCCAGCCGCAGCCAAGTACTGGGAAATATATATATATATATATATATATATATATATATATATATATATATGTATGTGTGTATATATGTTTGTTTGTTTTTTTTTTTGTTTTTTTTTATTAAATGATTATAAAGTATTTATTATAATATCATTGTTGAAAAAAGGTCTTTTTTGAAATATTTATTTAGATTGCTATGGTATTTTTTTTTCTTTTTTGTATTTACTGTCTTTACTGAACACTTTCTACAGTAATTACTTTTCTTTAACTCTGTAAGTAACATATAGAACATATATTTTAGGGCAAGCCTATAACTGCTTTTCATGCCAGCTGCTTCATTGGCTTTCTTCATTAGTTTAGATTATTATACTGCTTCAGCAGACACATTCATATTAACACATGTAAATGAACACATTTGGCTCGTGCTGTTTCTGTACAGTAATTATAAAACATTCACAATTGTAGAGGTCACAGTGGTTTAGGAGATTCAGTGAAAAACACAACAATATTGCTGGGTAAAACCTTAAATCAAACCCAATTTACAGCACCCAACTAGCGTGTGCACAATGTTCTAAATATAAATACACTAATGCATACCATGTGTTAAAGAGATGATTGAGGTGTGAAATTGATATGCACTGATTTTCCTTCTTACTTTCAGTGCTTTTTGTTGAACTTCTTAAATCTTTTGGCTTTTTCATTTTTTAAAATCAGGTGGGGCATACTGAGTAGCTCCTCCTCTTTTTAAAAATGATTGATAATGTTTTTATTTCCTACCACATTTTGGCTAACCTGAGTTCTTGAGCTTAAGCACATCTTACCCATGCACGCCAGCCACAGTCTATAGAGAATGGGAATCTACACTATAGCGAGTTGTGTTCTGCTATGCTTTCTGACACATTCAACATCGCACAATGTAAACCAATGCAAATCACCACAGAAAATGAACCTATATGACCTAAATGATCTATCTATCTATCTATCTATCTATCTATCTATCTATCTATCTATCTATCTATCTATCTATCTATCTATCTATCTATCTATCTATCTATCTATCTATCTATCTATCTATCTATCTATCTATCTATCTATCTATCTATCTATCTATCTATCTATCTATCTATCTGTCCATCAATCAAACTA